>NC_053165.1:131810803-132048303 GCF_016835505.1 Polypterus senegalus
GGTCACAAGACGCACAAAAAACACAGATGCAAGAGCTGGAATCTAAGATGAAAAAAGACAAAAAGAGCCACAAAGAAAGACAGACGTAAAGGCTACAATATAAATGAATGAAGGCAACAAGTTGCACAAAGAAAGGGGGACTTAAGGGATAGCATATTCAGTGAACAGGTTCTTAAATGCACAATTACCATTGTACTGTTGTAAAAACAAGAATTTCACTTTGCCAGTTTGCAATAAGATACAAACGACAAATTAACCAACAGTTTATCATCTATCTTGTTTCCAGTAACACCTGTATGCATTCATCGTAAATAATCTGATATACAAAAATATTTGCAAGAAAACTGAAAGGAAAAAAATGAAGTACTGAGAACCAAAATTTCTCATCAGGCTAAAAACCATTTCATGGTATTCTTGTAAAGTAAAACAATCTAAGGCACAAAAAATGGCCTGACATAGAGGAATGAAAACACTAACAAGCCATAAATTAAACATGATCTGTTATTGGTAAAAATTAGTTTCTAATTAAGCAACAGGGATGGAACAAAAACCAGAAAATGAATTCACAGAAAAACAAGATATACAATAAGCAGGCAGTTAACCATTCCAGATACTCAGACACACTCGCATTAGTTGTCCGAGGATTATTGTGAGAGCAATTAGATGCAGTGATGATTTTGAAAAGCCACGGTGAAGTAGATCAGGAGCTTCAAGACTGGGAAGGCAAAACAAAACTAGGCAAACTAGAACCAAAATAATAGTCTGGAACGTAAATCATAGTTAGAAGGAGGATGAATTTAAAAGCCTACCGTTAGAGCCTATGTGAAAAAGAAGTTAAATAAGACTAAGAAAGTGCAAAAGTTGTTTTATCCACCAAGGGATAAGGAACAATGCAATTGCCACCATATTATTACTTTCTGTGATGTCATCACCATGGCAGTGACAGTCACATGACCAGAATCAAGAAAGGTACCAAGTACTAAAAACACACATCCAAGAGTAAAGAAAATCTGCTTTTTGAATTCAAAACAAAAATTCAAAATGTGAAACTAACAATGAAAACGCAATCTGTATGTACAACTGCAGCCAGGGCAGACTGAAGACTATACACATATCACTTACATGTGACAATACATCTACAACTTCAGCTATTGAACATCATAAATAAAGATACTTATCTTCTTCATGTTATTTTGGCAAATCAGAGGAGTAAAAAAATAAGAGGAAACAGAAATATAACTTTGTATTATATTCACCGTAGTACTTGGTGATTGGAAGAGCATCGCTGTTGTCAGTTAAAGGAATAAATATCTTTAAATGGTTTGTACTCCCTTTAGGGACCAACCAAACAGGAGAATCTACTAGGTAAGCTGTTATCTTTGAAGAGAGCCACAAAAAATGAATGTCTGCAATAGCAGAGTATGCAATCGGTGATCACAAATTAGCACACAGCAGCAAGGAAGCAGGATTGAGATGATTGGGAAGTTCTCAAAAGGGTTTCACAAAAATGAATCATTCATAAAATGTTAAAAAAAAAAAAAGAGAAAAGAATAAAGTGGATGCTCTTCAGTTTTATTACATAGTTTACAAAATGCAGCATAATTCAGTGCTGTTAGGGCTCAACTGTGTTTTTCTCCAAAAACATTACTTTCCACTGCAATGCTGCAATCTAGTACTCACCAATAGCAGTTAAAATGCTTGGGTGCCTTATATTGTCCACTAAAACCAAAGCAGAGTGTCCTTTGTATCCACTGTTGAATATGAGATTCTTGAATCAAGAGACATTCTCAGACTATGCATTTGGAGTATGGTGGGTAGTTCTGGTCATGAAGCTACAAGAGACACAAAACAGCACTTGAAGCTGTGCAAAGGCGAGTACACAAGTGTATCCCAGGATGTAAGGACATGTCCTACTCTGTCAGACTCAGAGAATTACGCCTCTTTAGTCTCAAACACAAGAGGAGACTGTGCGAGGGCCTAATCCAGGTCTTCAAAATGACATTGATTAAGTAAATCCAGCACACCTCTTTCCACTCAATGGTGAATTGCCTAGTTGAGGACACTAATGGAAATTAAGGGGATGTTCGTTAAGGAATGAAACCAGGAATAATTTTATTTATGCAAAGAGTTGTGAAAATCTAGAACAAACTACCATATCATATAGCTGAAGCAGATACCTTGACACCTTTTAAAAACTTCCTGGATGAGATATTGGGACAGCATAGCTATTAGCTAAACAAACAAGCCTGATGGACTGAATTGCCTCTGTTAGTTTGTAAAATTTATTATTTTACTCCAACCAATCACTTAATGAAACCATTTAATTTAATTCTAGTGTCATGTGTATAACTGAATGCAAAGCAGCAACCAACTTTAAACAAACAACAGTGTATTTATCACTGGACACCCTCACTCATACTGGGCCACTGTTACAAATCACACATTAATCTGATATTATAAGTCTTTTGGATGCAAGAGGAAAAACAGAAAAAAACTATAAGAATGTGTGTAACTTCACAAAGACAGTGGCTGGGTCAGTGTCCCTAAGCCAAGAACCATTGCACAATAACGCTGCACAAAAAGAAATGCTACATGTATATAAAATCAATGCAATCACCTCCTTATCGCTGAGAGCAAGAAATAACTCTTAACTAAAGTTACCTTGAAGATTATTTTGTCTATGTTTCAAGCATTTGGCAAGCTGCACTGACCTGGGATTAATCTGAACAAAAGCAACCCAAAGTTAAAATTTCAGAAAACTTACTGGAAAACAAAAGTCAGGACATAATATGTACGATATTTACATTTTTAAGCGCTGACATATCTTTTGAAAAATTGTTTGTATCTGGCACCCGTGTGTCAGACACAGAATTTCAATTAGTGCTCCTATCCTTTAACATTATAAAAAGCAGTATCAATTACCTCTTCATGTTAGTAAACCACAATGTTTTGTTTGGCGTATCCTATGAGGCATTTTTTCATGCCAGGATCAAGTAACGGACACACTGATTGAAAACAACATCTGTCAGTACCATTCTGTAGCTCTCTCAAATGGTAGGTTTATTTCAATTATTTCTAGTAGAAGACGTCCATTCTTTAATTCTTTACAAAGTTGAACAGTGTTACAGTTTAAATATGATACATCTCCCATATAAAAAGGCAGTCCCCAAAAAAACTCCACATGAAAGACGGTTAATCTTAAGGCTCATAAAAATGTGATCAGTAAGCCGGATTTAATTAAACTGGTGAAGGACTGATGGGAATGTGGAAGTACCTGCAGCACATGAGGCAGAACATGGACTCCACTCACAGTGTGTGCATATCACATGTTTATTACAGTAGCTGTAAGAGAGATAACTGTCTTAATCTTCTGCTACAATGGGTAACACTGTATGCTGCTCCTACCTGGACAGAAATCACTGTGAAGACCTTGTTTGTTTTTTTTTTAGATGTCCAATACATTTAACACCTTGAGGCCTTCGTACAATTTATACTGTTAGAGATTAGAGAATCAGATAGAAATGTATAGCACACGAGCCACACTAAGGATGGTACTGGCCCCAATCTTGTTCATCCCATAAATATCAGGCTTTAGATACAACACTAAGTCATGTCATCTGCAGAAATCTTTGATGATATATCAATGGGGATGGAATCAGTGAAGGCAGCATAACAAGTACAGCACTTTGGTTGGAAGACTTTTTTGAGTCGTGCTAACAGACTCAACTGCAGTTCAGCACTAGTAAGACAAAGCTGGTGGCATTGGATTTCAAGAGGTCCAAGGGCCCCTCTACTACTGTACTGGTGGAGAGGTTATAGATGTGGTAAGAATCTAAAAGTACTGGGACTGCCAACACTGACAGTCTGCACAACTTGAGTCAAAGTAATCTCTATTTTTGAGAAGGTTCACACATCTGTTACAGATGTTTTATTAATTTGTTCCATCAGGTGTAATATTATATGCAGCAGTTTGCTGGAGAAATGAGGTTAGTACAGATGACAAGTTTTTTAATATAGCCCAAAAGCATAGACATACTGTCTCATGGGTCTTGTTAAATTGACAGCCCCATAGCCTTGACCCTCTAAGAAGACAAGAAAACATTCCCAAAAGACTTGCAGAAAAAAAAAGGAAGAAATCTTGGAAAGGCCAATTCAAAGAGACACCACCTTCCAAGGTGAAAACAGAAGGCAAGTCGCTCTCTTCTCTTCTCAGAGCTAGATGGCTATTATATATATTGGCCTCAAATTAAAGGAGTACATCAAGACCCAGAGTCTATCACTTAGACATCTATGATGGATCTGCACATCTTTCAATAGAAGACTTTGCTGGTTTTGGCACACACCCCCAGAAGGGCAGATTGACATGCTCTAAAAAGACCTCAGGGTGAATATTCCAGGATAGATGAAGAGAATAAAGACAGGGTGTGTTAGCAACATTTGAGTTGATCTTTCATTGCATAATATTATTTTGGAGTGCAATAGTGATCTCTGGTATCCCTAGGACAGCCTTACTAAAGAAAAGAAGGAAGATGCATGCTAGGAAACTTTATAATTTGCTTAGAAAAGCTGTCACTGTTCCAAGAGTTTGTCTGGACTTTTCAGAAAAAGAGGTTGAGAGTTGGTCACTTAATAAACTGTATTTTATATTCTTTTAAGACAAGTTTCAAGAACAGGAGTAAAGATAATTGGGGAAGATAATTTATGTTTTCTATGAATTATGTATTTGTACACTTTGTTGTCGATTGTGAGGATGGAATGTGGCAAAATGTTGTATGTGGGTTGGACATGCAAGCAAGAATACTACTACTACTACTAGACATCACAGGCAAAGATACTTATTGTTTTCAAGCCATTACAGCTAACAACAAAAGCACCTTTATCAACAGTCTGAAACTGAGGGCACTGATGCAGACAACGCTATTTGAGCCATTAAGCTGTGAAGTGGATTGCCCTATTGCCAAGACGGTGATGCTCTCTTAACGTCTGAAGAGTAAAGAGTTCTTGTTTTCACTTTATACTGACCGGCACTTTTTGTTCCATGGTCTGTGTAATATGTTTGCAGCTGTAATTGTTGTCATTTTGTTTGGGACGAAGCTTCCATTTTTCTGTATCCCTCTTTCGCTCTACATTTTTGTAGTAGTAGGGTGTTGTACCATGGTAGCCATTATGGATGCAATGAGAAGTGTAGCAAAATTACACTTTTTCTTGGTTAACTAAAAAGATTACAATATGCAAGCTTTCAAGACAGCTCTGGGCCCTTCTTCAGGCAAAGACATAAGCCTCAAACTTACATATTAGAATTTTTTTAGTTAGCCAATAAAAACTGTCATTTTGATTGACTTCTCATTGCATCTATAGATGTTTAAATTATTATTGTTAATACAATAGGTTTATTTTACACTACTGGTCAAAAGAACACCTCAGTTTTTCCACTTTTTCTTCCCACAGCAATGACAAAGAGGCAAGACCAATTCAAGAGAGATCCAAGGTAGAGTATTCGATTATGATGAGCAGGTGTACCTATGCGTATCTTGTTTATAAAGAAATTGTGGCAGTAGGCGTTTGTTGATATATTTCGCATTAGAAATATAATGTGCTATTTTTGGCCCTGAATATAACTGAACTGGATACCCTTGCCTCAAAAAAAGCATTAAATAAACAAACAAACAAACAAAAGAACAATGTTAACATAACTGATTTTCCTTCTTTTTCCCTTCAATTTGTAACAAACTGGTTGCCTAGTAATATTTACTAAAAGAAGCATGCCAACATTCAAGAGGATGAAAGGGTGCCCGAGAAAAAGAATCACGTCCTACAGGGAGAGGAACAAAGTCCTCTGGGTATTGAAGGGAACAGGTGCCAGAAACAGTATCTATGCTTAAATGATAGCAGTATCTAAGAAAAATAAAAATCACAAGTCAAACACATCTAGCGGCAGTGTATGTCATTTTAAATTTGTTCTTTTACCACTGAAGAGCACACCATAGGTCAAGTATCATATTCTAACTACAGGCTAATAAATCAATATTAATATCGTTTGTATCATTTAAAGTACATTCCTATTAACGTGCTTTCACCAAGTCACATTTTTCTCATTTAATTATGTTTATTCTTTTGAACAAAATGTTGACGGGATACTTCAATACCAAAAATAATTATGAAAGCACAGCCATTTATTAGCTTTTTGCAACAGAATAATTTCTACCTGATATTTGGTAAACTCCCAAAATGAAATGAAAACAAAAAAAAGCACTTCAACAGCAAAACACTGACAATGCACACATTTTGTGATTTGAGAAGACATCATAAAATACAACTACAAAAGTTCCAGGAAGTTGGTAAGAAGGTCACTGTGTGGAGTTTGCACGTTCCTTCCAGTCATCTGTGTGTTTTTTGTTATTACGCGGAATTCTTTACCTCTAATATCCCATAGGCATGCACATTGGTTTTATTGGCAAACCTAAACTGGCCACAAAGGTTGTTTTTTCCCCACATTTGAAGGTCAGGTCGACTAGCAACTACAAATTGGCCCATATGAGTGAGTATGTTCTGCCTTGTGGTAAACTGGTGCTCCCATTCTGCAAAGGTTCTTCTTTGCATCTATTGCATGCATGACTTGTAATTGTATTAAACAGGTTTAAAAATTAACAGATGAATATCCTAGTCTGTTTTCAGCTTCTCTAAAACAGGAGATTTATATTTTTGACACTTTATGTAACAATTACCACTAGCCAGGATATACGTATTATAAGGTTGTCTCTGTAAAAATGCATGTTGCCTTTTGGCTCAGTATCCCCTAGAAATGAAACTGAACACTCCTCCCAAGAAAGGATTAAGGATAAGAGTGCTGTGTGCTCCTTAAAGGCCAGTCCAGTTCTCAAACTCATTAAATTGGGTGTATTCTTTTTCTTGCTCCAAAAAAAAAAAAAAAAACACTATATGGGTCCACTGGGCTTCTACCAAAACTGTATATTAATTATGCTCTTTAGAAAGGCTGTGGCAGTCCAGATATTGGAGACCGCCCTCTACTGGTTCCAAAATTGAATTATCCGAAGGGTGCGTGTTAACCTGCGTATGGCGTCAAGAATGATGGTTTGCGGCAGATCGGAGAAAGTTGTATATACTTCAGTCTATTATTGAAAATGTTAATTGCGCACTTCATTGTGTTGTGATTGCACAAACGAGTGTTTTTAGCATAGATTGACAAGCATAAAGTGCTCCATTGAACGTCACTGAAAATCCTTCATCCCCAGAGCCATTAGACTCTATAACTCTCTTCCGGTCACTCATCCACACATTAAGTTGTTCCCTCTTTCCTCAGTGGATCTCCTAGAAGATTTTTCAACTACTTAGATGTGTCTGGGGCTTCTCATGTAAATCACTCTTTTTGGTTAACAGAATGTGCAATATTTCACTTATATATGCCATACTATTTGTGAAATACTTCCAGCTCAATGTGCTATTACTATTTGAGTACACCAAGGATTTTGTAAAAGACTCTTATGTATAGTACTTATTTTATTTAATTTATTGCATACCAGTAAAGCATAGTGAAAGAGGCCTATTGTAATTTTTTAAAAATGTATATTCTATTTTATGTTATATGCTTATTTTGTATATTTGCTTATCGTGTTACTTGTGCCCTTGCCTGTTTATACAGATGTAAACATAAATAATTTCCTTCGGGATTAATAAAGTTTTTCTGATTCTGACTACTGTACTTGTCCTTCCAAAGTACATTGCTACTTACTTTACTGTTTCAGTTTCCGCTTTCTGATGTAGATTTCAATTATTTACGAAATAATGATGCTTAAACATATAAAAAGGAAAAGGATTTTTTTAAAATAATCACCCACATCAACATATCAAATGACTCACTGGTTGTTCTCGCTTCCCGACAGAAAAAGGACAAAATAGACCAGCAGCTTACTTACCAAATAAAAGTTAAAACTGATCATTTTGTCTATGAAGCATGATTTTTTTACGAGATTAATTAAAATGTTGGAATGAATATTTTAAATTTCTACAATTTAGAAAAAAGAAACCAGCAAGAGCTATATTATATTGAAAACAACAACATTTTATTAAAATAATCTGTTAATCACACAAAAACTGAAGGAATATTTTTAACAAAGCAAAAACATCTTACACCCTGACCCTAAGCCTAACCCTAACTCTAACTAGAAACAGGCAAAGGTGCCATCAGAATGGCACAGGGTAGGGGGCCAATCATAATGGCAAACCTTTGGAGAGAAGGCGGCCATTCCTTTCCATGCCAGTGTCAACTGGGGAAAGTAAAAAGTGAACAGTACACTCAAGCCCACCATGTTGTCATGAATGATGTCAAATAACCAAAAACCCCCAAGGCTCCAGAAAGGAACGGAGGTCATAGGCGACTACCAAAAACAGCTGGTGGCTATCACCTAAAGAAAGAAATCAAACAGAACAGAAGCTGCCTGGGAGATCCAGCCCTTCACTGCTTGAAATTCAGGGGATACATGAACACTAGGGGTCTAGTAGCTATACTTGTGTACCCCTTCACCAGAAATACCTCAGAGATTGGATTTTAAAACATTGCTCTTTGACATAGGGGGAAGAGTCTGAGGATTAGAGGAAAGCTGGTATGAGGGCACAACAGACTTTGATTGGCTAAGGTTTAGAGAGGGAGACTGAAGATAAGAAGAGTGGAAAATCAATAATATCACTCCAACCAGCGGACATGCATATCACTTGATTAGTAAGGTTCAGTGATGCTGTCAGTTTTCTTGTTTTGTGGCACCTTTGGCCAAACTGGGTTCTCAGTGTTATCACTCCAACTTGTATGCATTATTTTACAATAAACGTAACGTGATAAAGGCACTATATAGCGCCTGACCCGGCACAGACTACGCAGAGGCACATTTTCACACTCAATACTTTTTTTTTTTATTTTCTTTCTTCAGCCGTGGGCACACGTCTTCCCCGTGTCCCACCGGCCCAACACAGTCCCAAGCACAAAACACACAAAAACCACACTTTCCTGCTCCACCACTCCTCCCAGGCAACCTCGTCCTCTTCCTCCCGATTCTGGCTTTGATTGCTGGGAGGCAGGCCCTTTTATACCCTACCCGGAAGTGTTCCAGGTGCCTGACCAGCTGGTCTTAATTGCACCTCTGGGTGGGGCTGATAAACCGTCCAGCGTGGTGGCTGGTTGTCCGCAGCACCCCCTAGCGGCCACCCCATCTCCCAACCGGGCTGCTGTGGTGGACTCCATGTCCCATGGAGCCACGGGGAAGATTGAATAGGGATCCACGGCCAGGGAGGCTGCCCCCAAGCTCCCCGGGGAAGGTACTGAAATGTCCATGATGGCTCCCCCGGGACGTATGCAGCAGAGGCGTCCGTCACAGTAAGAATTTAGGGTTCTTTTTCATTATTTCATTTGTGTAGAGACACAAGAAGAGGATATTGTGTTCTACCATAAACATTTTGCAATTTCCTTTTTATATCATACTAGACATTAAGCCTGTTACAATAACGGGCGCGACAACAGTAGTACATAAACATTAATAGGAACAGTCTATATTAAATGGCAAGGGACCTTGACCTCATTCTGTTTCGTCTTAATTTTTTTTTGTCAAAAATATTTTTGCAAGAAGCCCAAAGCAAAATAATAATAAAAATAAAGCAGAAACGTATGACAATACAGTAAGTATAATTAATATTGCCTTAGTGTAAAACTTTGTAACTATCTGTAAGACACAATATCTGAAGAAGATATTTAGGTAAAATTTCTATTTTTTCACATAAATTAAATTTTTCTATACAATTTCATTATAGAAAACATTTCTTGTAAATATTCTGTCTGAGTTTGTCAACAGTTTGCCAACCTTGACAACATCTGGAAAACCTCTAACTGTTGATAATGCAACATATAACTGACCGTGGCTGAATACTGGTTCTGGCAAGTAAATGCCAACTTTTTCTAAGGTTTGCTCTTTTGAGTCTTTCTCTTTAAGCGTTTTGTTTGATGGTCATTTTCTTTTTCTTCAATCGATCTATTTGCTCGTATTTTTCTTTGTCTTTCAGCCTTTCTGCTGTTGATGTTTACTTGTTGAGATGACCGTTCTTCCAGGAGATGTTGCATATATAAGATTTGATTGTCTGTGTCTTTTGTCTTACTTGACGTGTCCTTTTTTTTGGGTGGCATGTTGTTAGTAGATACGTCCGTAATATTTTATCTTACAGAAAAACTGGCTTGTATGTGGCTATAATATGCATCACAATATTATGTGTCTTTAATTTTCTCTCGCAGTGATACTGGTTTGTATCTTCGTAAAATGCCTGTAATTTTCTCTGATAGTAATACTGGCTTTGATGTCCGTAATATGACTTTAATTTTCTGTTACAACAGTGGGCAATCAGCAGAGTGTCCCCAGCAATTGATTTAATGTGTGGCGTGTAGCTGATAATTGTGCCCATTGCATCTCCCCAGCAAGTACTGTTTAGTTCCCCAGCAAGTATTTTAATGTGTGATGGTGTGCAGCTGATTATTGTATGTGTGGCGTCTCCCCAGCAATGGATTTTATGTGCGTGGCCGCGACTACCAAATCAGCACTCTCCCCAGCAATGGTGTCCTTTATTTCTTATCATGCGCGGCCGTGGCTAGGCCATTCACTGTGTGCCCAGCTTCTAGTGTGTGCGATAGTGTGTGTGCGATGCGGGGTGCGGCCCGCACATGCGAACTTCAACACGGACACCTGGATGCACACAGGGGTTTTACTAAAGAGGATACTCCCAGTCACTCTCTTACTTTTATATTACAATGTAGGCATTAATTTTCATACACTTATTACCACTGCCATTGGTGTAGAGTGCTGCACCAAAAAGATTCCTTTATCACATTTTGCAGAGCTATATAAGCAGATTTTGGACTGTCTGGCAGTTGCACTCTGACGGATGTGTACAAGACTGACATTGGTGATGTGTAGCCTATGAGAAAGTTATAAAATGCACTGCATTTTTCATTCCAACAGATACCACTCTGCAAAATTAGAACTACTATGTCTCTTACACATCAGGCAAGAGACAGACTGACACTATAATTCAATAAAAAAATTTTCAATAGAAAAACGCATAAGACATAATAAAGAATGAAATTAGTACTCTATCATTTGAGTCCATTAAAAATTCTGGTGATCTGCCCTCATTAAACAGCAAAATAAAAGCAGAAATAAATCATGAAAAATAAATAACAAATGTCATGAACAGCTATAAATGGCAATGCTGGCTCCCAGGGACAACAGGTTTGACATCCCTACAGACAGACCATGAGCCACTTCCTTCTTTGTGAGAGTCAGTGGCCACCAGCAGGATTAGAACCTCATCTATCAGCCTTTTCTATTTTCAGCCATTTCATTCTGTTTAAAATGTCCTTTATTAAGTCATAAAGGAGGTTGTATACGGCATCCATTGGAATGAAAAATGCAATACATTGTATTAGTATTTGAATCAAATACCTTAAGAATTTGCATGTTGAGAATGATGCCCTTGAGTTAGCAGGTTGTGAATGATGTCTTGGGTATTATGGACAGCACTTACAGACTGTTGAGCTCACTTCAATTAAATGAAACCTCTGCAATTAGAGTTAAGCGCTATAGCAATATACCACAATTTATCCCAGACAGAGCCAGCTAGTATTATATAAATAATACCCATGCTTACCTGTCTAACACAGGTGATAGAATAAATGTAAAAAATAGTGTTCATCCTGCACATCTCCTCAGTATCTTCACATGGCTCCACCTTTCTTGTCCTATGTTCATGTGCAGGATTCTTCCTACGCCTCCACTCAGTACCCTCGCCTGTCATAACCTCTGTTGCCCAAGTCCATCATTATGTCACCTTCTTGCCTGGTGCTTCCTCTCCCGATCCTGTTCCCATAAACTTTGCTTTTCAGACTCCGTTATTTTTAGGTGCCTAGCATGTCTCCCTCCTCTCACCTTAAAGGTTATGTAAAAATAAGCAATGCCTCCCGGGTGCCAAGAGGGGGCGCAAATGTTGACATGTTCCTATTCTCTGTTCACAGTTCAGAATTTTAATGGCCAGAGGAGCCCTGATGTCTCTTCCATTCTCTCCTACAAACCCCACCACGTCTGTTATCCCTGTATAAAAGCCCCACTTCAACCAAAAAGGTGTTTGGATGGAACCTGGAGATCGGACTGTTCATTAATTGCTCTATTTTCTTTGATTTAGCTGTTTTGCACCCTTGTGTGCCTGTTATTTTGCTATTATTTAAAAAAAAAAAAAATACACTGTTGTCGGCTGACTACCCAACATTCCGTTACTGAATATGTGTCTTTATTATACTCCATCACCCACTGTGAAAACATCACTTGTATTATGGTGAATATGTCTAGTTTTTGAAGGTGACTTGGGTTGCACCTCATCAGTATTTAATGACCCAATGTCACTCATTAAGTTATGCACTTCATTGTTGTTGAAATGTTACCTTTATTTGAAAAAAAAAAAAATTAAAATTAAAAACTAGGAATTGTACTTCATACTCTTAAAGTATTGTGTCATTATTCCTATTACTGAGCAACCACAGACAAACTGACCAATCAGACCAATCAAATTGCCCTGAAGGACTGGACACATACACAGACAGTTGCATGTTATTATATAGTATAGTTATAAATTAGGTATAGACGACACACACACACACACACACACACACACACACACACAACAATGTATGACTCCTGTCAGTGGGAAGTGACACCCAAGATACTATAACCCTTTAAATCTTTTCAACCTTGGATTCTATCTTCTCATTAAGATTCTCAGGAGGGCGTGGACAGCCAGAAGACCTAGGTTATCAAAACTGTGACTTCTCCATTGTAACTGCTAATGGCACTTGCAGAAGTTTGTGCTCTCCAAGACCACAGCAACCCCGAGTTTTTGTGTTCCTCTCCCCAACTGTCAACTAGCCATACTTCAATTACAATGTTAATGTATATTTTCATGTTTTATGTATGTTAATCAAACATTTTTCTGTTTTACTGTGTATTTAATCTTCTTTGAGAGTTTATTATTGTAAATATCCATGACTATTTATATTAATGCATTATTAGCTATAAACATTTTCATTTGCTTTTGTACTTGTTATACAACAATGGACTAAATTAAATCAGGAAATGTATTTAACATTGAACTTCGGTGTTTCTATATACTTTAAAGTTGATATTATTAAAGTTTAAAATTTTAGGAAGAATATTTCCTTCATACTATATATTTATATAGCCTTACCCCTCTTTTCAAGCATAAACCTGGAAGTCCTTTCCTAAGAAAATCTCACAGTTAGAAAATAATTTCAATGGGAAAAATTTTTATATTCGTGAGTACCAAAATTAACACTCATTCTTCCTTAAATTAACATTACATTCCACAAAAATGAACACAACCAATTAAACAATTGATAGTAGTTATCAAAACACACTCTAAAAGAGGCATTTTCTCTTCCTTAATGACACAATAATACAGCTGTGTACCAGCCTACATTAAGCTCATTCATAGCTACTGCATTGCATTGTGCACATAAGCATTTGCAAAGAAAGTATACGATATTCATTAATACTGTACAGAGTATTTGTACATTAATTAAAATTAAGAAACAACAAAATAGCAACTGTAAAAATAAAAAATTTCATCACTATCACCCTAATAGAACAAACAGAAGAGGTAGTCATAGCAACATCATTGCAGTGAGATGGTTGGCAACTACAGCATTAAAAAAAAAAAAAAAGGATAATGGAAAAGGAGAAGATGAAAAGGAAGAACTTAACTGAACTTAATTTCTGGATCATTCAGCACTTCTGCATTTTCTCTTCCATTGCAATGGGAAGAAAAAACGCAAGAGGTTAAGACGTTAAACTAAGGCCCTACTCTCTGTGGTCATAAAGGATCCCCAGGCATCCTTCATAAAAAATAGGGTGTATCCTGAAGTCCAGGCTAAATTGCCCTCCATAGCCTAGACATTCTGGCACTATAATCGACCTCCGTCTCTAACTGGCCATCTCTCTCTCTCTTCACTTTACCACCTAATAGCTAATTGTGGTGAGTGTACTGACACAAAAATGGCTGCCATCGCACAATCCAGGTGGATGCTAAATATTAGTGGTGGTTGAAGTGGTTCCCCACTCACTATGAAAAGCATTTTCAGTAGTGAGAAAAGTGCTATATAAATGTAAAGAATTAGTATTATTTATTATTTAGAGGTTGAAGGTGAGGGCCCAGATATAGCCACGAAAGGAGGTAGATTAGCTGAATGAAAGAATGATAAAATGCTGGACTGCTCTGCTTCTTCTGCCTTTTGTTTCATACAGTGGTCTGTAGCTCTCAGTAGTGACTGCTACATTGATTATAACTTTAAATCAGATGCTTCATTATTTGTAATGGAATATTAAATGAAACCCCTCATTAGCCAAAAAACTCGATGGATACTTGTATAATAGTTGATAACAATTTGCACATGTACTTGTCTTTTGGAAAACTTAGTATTAGTATTAACTCCTTCTAATTCATTCATCAGTCATAGATATTTATAAAACAGCAGATATTTAGAAAACAAACATGAATAATTAGCTAAGTACCTTTCAGAAAAGTAAATAATCAAAACGCAAAAAAATCAAGTGCTATAATGATAACCTTGGACATTCTAGTGTTGAAAAAGGATGAATAGGTGATTCACTAAAAGTAGATGAGATACTGAAAAGATCCAATTTATTCATCCTTGCATAACTTCTTCAATACCACTCTGCTGCAAACGTATTTAAAAATCTCTTTATTTCTACTTTAAATTACATAAAAAAAGCTATTCAAAACATGGAAATGAATATACACTCTTCTAACACAAATCACACAGGTGTCATTTAAAACCTTACAGTAAGACAGGCTCTTGCAAATAATGACTAGAAATTATTTCTACACACACGTGCTACGAGAGCCAGAACTGATGTACCTGTAAGTCATGACATCAGTGCATCATCACTCTAAAAGATGGTGGAACACAGACAACCGCATTAGAAATTTGGATCAGCAATGTTAAGACCCACAGTATCTTAGCTGTAATTTTATAATGATTTTGACTAGACTTTGTACAGAGAATTGTGGTTTTGGGTGTGGTAAAAAGATTCAATGGATTTACGTGTATCAGGAAACAAGTGTAGTAACAACGTTCACTGCTAATATTGCTATTGCTGAAGATATTATCATAAATAATGTTCAATCAAGATTAATTTATGGCTACTACTATCTTTTCATTTAATAATGCAGACATTAGTTCCTGCGTTCGCCTTTGGTATACACTACGTCAAGCATTTGTAAAAACTGAAAATGGAAACAATGAAAATCCTCTCTAGAACCATAGATTTCTGAAAATCCCAGCTAATCATTGCAATGACAGTGTGCGAAAATGCAGAGTTCTAAAATCAAGCTCTGACTGGTTTATGCTTATTACATGGCCCTTACCCAACTGAATCCTGCTCGTTACAATGTTTAATCCCTTTACTGGTAACTTATCGTGGAAAAAAAACATAGTCCAACACAACAGAAAAGAGGATTTGCCTTCCATTGTCCTTGTTGCGTGGCTTATCTGTATGCATCTAAATTACGTTTTGTACAGCTTTAATGCTGCATACATGTGCAAAAGGCAAATGTTTTACCATTCGCACCAATTGTATGATGAAATCGGTGTGCAGTAATGTAACCATCCTCTCAAGAAGGGCACTTCATCTTCCTTTTTCCATTCCCCCTGAAATGTGCATGCCCAGTGTAGTTGAACGTCTATGTCTTTTTCGTTTTTGATCATTTTAGTGTGGGCAGAGATCATTTTGTAAACTATCTGAAAATGCTAGTGTACAGTACATGGAGATCATTTTCAGTTATGAAAACACAGTAGTGTGAATGTATTCTAAGTGGTTGAGTTCATTTTGATCTTTACAATGTTACAAGCAAGATCTGAAACAAGAATCTTGTAAGCATTGTCAAATGAAAATCAAGTATTTTGGCTACAGTGCACAAATAACTGTTCATCTCCAGGCATCACCCAAAGCAAAAGCTAAGCAATGTGCAACTGTCTGTGCTGTGCATCATAATCGAGAGTTTCCAGAACTGCTGTGGGAAATGTTTAGAGTGACTTACATTTCCAAAAATATAGATTTTATTGGAAGTAACAGTCTCAAGATGTTTAACTTTATCAAATAAAAAGAGAATAGTAAACTTGAATAAAATGTAGAACCAAACTGCAGTACTTAATAAATTACAAAACATAAAAGATTTTAATGAAACACAATACAACGATTACAGTATGGACCAGGCATAATAATAATATTGTATTATCATGCCCGTGGTAATTCTCACCTATATTATCAAGTTTGAAATAATTTAAGGTTTACATGGTTTATAAAAAACAGCATCAGGATGATTCAAATACTCTTAATAAGCCATGAATTATACTGGTGTAATTTAAGGAGGTCCCTCCAATGTCACGATGGTCAAATGCAAATGCTGCACCGTATAAATTTGGTAAATTAAATTAAGATTAAAATGTCAAATTGCTATTAAGTACTGAAGATAGTATAACAAGAAATGCGTAAAAGCAAGAGAAGAGAAGAAATGGCATGACAGAAATCACAATGTCTTGTACTTAGCACAGCAAAATTATTTAAGTAGCAAAAATTACATTTTTAATCTGAAAATTGCATTTCTATCAGCACTGCATGTCAAAATTTCTTAAATTGGAATTGCAAGTTACCCTAATCCTACAAAAACAAGTCTTGCTAAACTAAAAGCCACAAGATATTTATTGGTTATGATTACTTTTCTACTGAAGATTATGATGTATTTTTTCCAAACCATCAGCAGGGTGAAGAAAGGGGGGAAGAAAACCACACAACTCCTTGAAAGCCAGTGTACTATGAAAATGTGGAGGAAAAGCACTGCTGCCACAAGGAATTTTGACGGTACTCACTAAAAGAAAACCAGGAATGTTCTCAGTGATGTGAAAAACACTTCTGTGATACAGGAAATGCTCAACCAGCCATCAGGAAGGAGAGACAAAACATTTTCTAGTGGACACAGAAAATACAATCTAAACGTATACCTTTTGACAACACAATTTCCTTAGTTCAGCATATGGATACATAGTCCAATCTGATACTCAAACCAAGATGTTAACGACAGACACTGATCAAACCTTTCCACTGACCTCACTCCTAACTCAATTGAGACGATTCAATTGCCCATTTCAATGGACAAGTCATACTGAGTCAGTAACACTGTTAAATGCATTTCAGTTTTATGCCAATGCTGAAAAGTAAAACAAGAGAAAATAGCTTCTGCATATCTTCTGAGCATAAACCAAAGTGTAATTTTGTGCTAATAGTGTGGGTATACTTTCTGTTACCAAATGTGAAAGTTATATAATGGTAAGTTTCCTTATTAATTAATTAATTATTGTCTGCCATCAAGTCATTGCATGAAGGGAGTCTACACATTCTCCTCCCATTGGTTTCTACCAATGTGCTCTGCGACGAACACACAATTTGTAAGGATGGCCTAGTGTGTATTTTCAAGTGCTGACAATCAAATGAGTGCTCAGTCAGAACTACAATGCATAAAACCCTGTAGTCCTCAACAAGACATGGTCGTCTTCTTGTTTTACAAATTATCGTCTTCTTTTCCCTTTCTTGTTACAAAGGAAATCAGAGACCGCAATGGCAGCTAATACTACCCGCTTTGTTTTCATTATTTGTTTACTTTTTTGAGATACGCTAATGGTTATTCTGGTGTGCTCCACCTTCATAATGATTGACTCCCAAAATGTGTCAACCTCATGATATTTTCATGGTACAATAGTAAAACGGACAGTTTCCTGAGAAACTGTGTAATCCATAATCTCCTTAGATTCCTAGTCGTGTACTGTGACATCCTTATGACCAACAGATCCAGCACCTGCAGTTGTTAAGTGTGGCATGTGTGTGTATCACATGTCCTCAGTCTTGATGTGCAATGCCAGACTTGGATTATTAAGAATTCCAAATGGGCCCTGCAATGGACTAGTAATGTGTAAAGGACAGGCTCCTGGCTTGCATTTGGTGCTGTTGGGATAGGCTCTGGCATAAAAACCATAAGCGCAGAAAAACAAAGAAAAAATGAAATATGAAAATAATGTGGGTGTTCAGTGACATATTTCACAGATGATCATAAGAACACACTATTGTACTTATTATGCTATTTTCATTTATTTGATGGGGTTGTGTTTTGTTGTTCTGAGCTTAGTTTAGCTCCATATGTTAGTCATTGCTCACAGGTCAGGTTCCATGCAACTGTTGACAATTGGCCACTTTTTTGGGATTGCTATTAACATATTTGAGCACTCAAAAGCTACTTTGTCCAGGTTCTTTATGTACCCAATTCCAATTGATTACTTTGTGCATGCAGACAATCCTATTTTTGTTTTCACGTGCATTTGAAGGCTGCAGTTTTCACCTGCTTGTTTTAAACAACTGTGCACAAATCACAAGCACGTCACACACAGCAAGCATACCATGACCTAACAACAAAAATATTAATAATGAGAAATACAAAAGGCACATATGGTACAAATGTATATGCAGGACATAGCTTTCATATGCTATATGTCTGCCCTACTTCAGATTTGTTTGTTCAATTTTTAAAGTCAAAACTGAAATAGAAAATTTTACAATAAATAAGGGCATTACCTTCACTACACCCCTCAAACCAAATTTGAAAAGGTTTGTGCTAGAGCAGGGGTCCTCAATCACGGTCCTGGAGAGCCGCAGTGGCTGCAGGTTTTTGCTCCAACCCAGTTGCTTAATAAAAAGCACTTATTGCTAAAGTAACACTTCTGCTTCACTTTAGTGATTTTGAGCCCTTATTGCTTAATTTCGTCTTAAACAGCTATTTTAATTTCTCCTTATTATCAATAACATGCAAATGACAAGAGAGAACAGCATTTCTCCATTTAGCTTATTTACATTTACACCTGTGTGTATTTATCTGCACTATTGGGTTTAATTAAATACTTGGAAGAAAAATGAAGAGAAAAAAGTGAAGGACTGAGAATTACTCGTCCATTTTAGCCTTCAAATCATTTGCATGATAGAAAGGGAAAGAAAATCTAGGATATGAGAATGACCTGACATAGCAGAGTTAATTTCATTTCATAGCTTGTTAGTGCTTTATTGGCAAGAATTGCTTTCTAATTAAGCAACAAGGTCAGAACAAAAACCCTGCAGCCACTGCGGCTCTCCAGTACTGGGATTGAGGACCCCTGTGCTAGAGTGTTATACTTGAAGAAAATAAGGAAAAAAATCAAAGCACCAATAAAAAGAGAATTTGAAAGCATCAGAAAAGAAAAGATAATGCCAAAAAATTTTACAAATTTAAAGGAAAAAGACTAAGAGTGGAGAACACAGAGAGGAAAAATCTAAAATAAAAAACACAGGAAAAAATGCTAAAGGATAATAAGTCTGTTTCAAGTCTATGTTACTTCTTCATAATCATGGTATATATTAATTTGACACATAAAATTGTGTTTTGAAGAGACACTTTACAATTTATAAAAATACCTTGCTGTTTGTGCAGCTTACAATAGGACTAATGGATACATGGATCCACAGGTGAATAAAAAGCCTTTCAAATTATTACATACTTTCATTTTTTAAGTCAAAAATGTTAAGAGTATTGATCTTGACTTTAGATCACAATTTTATGTGGTAAATGAATATATAACAGGATTGCGAAGAAATAACCTTAACTCCAAAAATATCAAACTTCTGCTTAAGGAGTTCCAATGCTCAACTTAACACAAAGCCATTCTATGGTCTGTCCGGCCTTTAGTAGTTGACACAAGTGAGTTTCAGTGTACTCTCTATATAAGATTAGTGAGTACTAAGGAGGAGATCATTTTTAGATGAGGTGGAGTCTTTTGCTTGGCACCAGACAATTTCTAAGGACACACAATGTAATCAGGCAAATCAGTATGAAGGAGGCTTGGTGGAGAGCCATGCTTCAAATTTTTGTGTTGAAAAGAGGTGTGGCAGATGACAACTACGTAGTCACTGCTCCCCCTAAGACATGAATGACCTCCTACAGACTGCAAAGTCAAAATATTAAAAAAAAAAAAAAAAAACGAACTCTTGCCAATTTTTGATGTAATATTTAGCATTTAAAATAAACACTTGTGATGCTCCGATCAGTCGGCCGTTGATCTAAATCAGCCAGTTCACTACAAAAGATTTGATTGGTGGTCATTAAATCTCAAAAATGTCTGTTTTAAGCTTTATGGTAAGATAGCAACAGTGCTCCTTTACAGGAGGTATTATGTTAGTTGAGCTTTCCAATGAAACTCTAAACACCCTCTCTTAATAAAATCTTATTTCCAAATACCCCCTACCCCACCAACACATTTATAATACATATTATTTACAATGTTTGCTCCCGTTTCAAGCGGTGTATTTTTTCGTCATGCACACCCTCAGTTGTGTCTCAGCATGTCTATATATGGAAATCTATGCATCATTGGAGACGTCACAGTCGCTGCCATTAAATGGTATGAAGTTTGCAAGCATTTGATCTATTGAGTCAGACTCAGAAAAGTTGAAGTCATACAATTATGCTCTTCAGTGGGCTTTGTGTATCTATGCAATATCTTTAAAATGCAAGGGCAGCTCAGTGGTTTGGTGTTAACTTGATTTAGATAAGTAAATTGGTAACAATTTCTTGGAAAAAAATTTTTGGAGGAAAGCGCAATAATCTGCAAGGCGTTTCTGTTAACAGCTAATTGGGGGGTCGGGGGCAGGATGGGCTCAGCTAGACATGCCCTTGTCAGAAAGTGTTAGGTGTGGTGCTGAGTGTCCATTCTATCTTTTTGTCACAGTATTTATATTAATCTGTTTATGGTTAGATGAAGATCCAGGCAGGTTCTTTGAGTTATGTGTTGCATAGGGGAAGTTTTTCTGTTTGACTGTAAAGCATCTTGAACCAGGATGTCAAGTGACCATTATTATATTTAGATTTTTGCTCAGTATATTATCCAACAGATGTTATTTTCTGACTATTCTGTATTTTTTGGGGTTAATGGTCTTTTATAGAGGGGTCTGTGGGAAGAGTGGGATAAGTGGTGGGTGGAGTGGGGGTCCTCATGGGTTGGTTTCTGGGGTGGGGTTCACTTGCTTTGGGCAGCACAATCCAATGGAACTATTTTTGATTATTACTTCTTTCATTCTCAGTTACTACCTTGTTGCCTTTGCTTTAATTTAAGGGTTGGATAGTATTTGAATTGTAAATTGGAACAAATGGGGGTTACGTACACTGGAAAATATAAAAGTGTCTCAAATTTTATGCAACGTTTAAAGGTGGATATTTTGTGTTTAATGGAAACACACACAGATGAGGTCAAAGTGCTTTAAGGTGGTGGCATTTTCATCACATGCGGCATGGCGATACTTGTACAACAGTCCCTTTAGTTTAATATCATTGACTCCGGCTCTGATCAGGCTGGCAGGTTTTGGTACACGTTGTTTGAAATTAATGGGCGGAAACTGGTATGTTGTTGTATTTATGCACCAACACCATGTGACCCTAGGTTCTTCAAGGATCTTGCCGGGCAATTGTTGCAATTTTACGGATACAACCTGGTGGTTGCTAGTGATAAGAACACAGGCCTGGATTCTTTACTGGACAGTTACCCTGTGAAATAGAATCAGTGAGTCCCTACCTCTACTCTGCATTTTCAAAATTCTTGGCACCTTCAGTATAACCGTGGTCAGATCATTTTGATACTTAGTGCTCACAGTTTCTTCTTCTGTGAGTGAAATTTCATTGGTTAATCATAGGAGTACTTACAAAGCAATAAAGGACTCACTTTGCAAATGGGATAAACTAAATGTATCTTTTCAGACATGATGATCTATTACTAAAATGAATTGTTTACCTTGTTTAAATTATATTAACATGATGGTTCCTCTGGCCCCACCCATTGTTTTTTTGGAAAAAGGTTAAGTTGGTGCCATCAAGATTTTTATGGAATCAAAAGAGGCCAGCACTTAAATGTCATACCTTGGCTCTTGCTAGGATGGATGGTGGGCTTGGATTTCCAGACTTTGAGCAATTTGGCAATGGTATACTATAAGGTATAGTATATGGTATAAGATCGACCATTAAAGCAGAAGGTAGTGCTGGGCGGTATACCGGTTCATACTAAAAACCGTTTTTTATTTTTGTTATGATATGGATTTGTCTTATACCGGAACACCGGTTTAAATAGCCTAAACAACGTTCGGAACGTGGCGCAGCGGGAAACTGTTTAAGGGGGGACCATTTTCACTGATGCACCGCAAAACAGGAATGCCGCAGGGTACATTCATTAGTGGAGGTATTGATCACTGAAAATGGAGAGAGAACATTCCTAAACGGAAGCTGTAGCAGACAATAAAGTTGAACATGATGACACAGAAGAACTTTTTAACGAAAAAAGGTGCCGTGTCTGTTGTCTGAAGATACTTTGGTTTTAAAAGTTCAGATACGGACCATTATGTTCCAATGTGTGAATACTGTTTCTATAGTACTGGACTACTGGATAATACTGCAAGCCAAGTTGTACTTTTTTATTTTTTTTTTTCAATACTGTGTAATGTACCTGGTTACTGTTTAATAGTGTGATAATGCCGGTTCCCTACAGACTCCCTCTTCCCACATGGGAATCTGTTGAACCAACACCGTTGATACTTATGACCGAGATGAGCTGAGAAATCTTATTGAAGTCAGGGGGTGGTGGAAAGTGCTCAAATGCTTTTATTAAAAACAGTCAAAAGTAAAACTAAAAGTGTCCATTGTGCAGCGTTCAGAAAAATACAGTACCCAAATAAATAGCAAATCCCTAAAATCAGTGAAACGTGGGGATAAAATCCATAATAAATAAATCCGTTAAAATAGAGGTCCGATCGCAGCACACCACCTTCTGTCTCCAAGTGCTCACCCTTTACGGGCGTTGCTGGCGGAGCCTTTGTAGCACAAACTGCTTTCTGCCAGCTCCAGTGTTGGCTGCCGCCACACTGCTCAGTCAGACCGTCCGAGATTGGCACACCTCCCATCTTCCTTCGCACTCACTCAGACACTCCTCGGATCCATTGGGTGGTCTTACATTTTGTTTGCTTCACTCTACACGCTTAGTTAGTGGGATGAACCAGCCCCTAGATCGCCTAAGCCTGAGCTCGCTCATGGAGCCCCAGCTTGTGCTGCCTTCACCTTCCTGGTGTCTGGATCATCTCCCATGACTGCCTTTTCCCTTCTTTAACCTCCTTGTGTTCTCTCTTTTCTTTTTTGCTTTCCCCTATCCTGCCAGCTCATAAATATACATCTCCGTCGGCGCAGTGCCTTATTCACATGCCGCAGTAAGCCGATGAATCAATACAGAACGATCAAGCGCAACTCGCCCCAATCACCTCATCAACTCCCAGCAGTCGTGTAATCGCACCCACGGAAACGGACATGGCGAACTGGATTTAAAAACAGACCTTTTTTTTTTTTAAGCCGCAGACCCACTATGCCACAAATACCATTATAAATGCAAGTTGCAGTTTTATTATTTATGTATGTAGCTTAGCTTGAAGCAAGGTCCATATTAATGCAATGTGCCTTAATGACGGTTCAGTTGGTAAAGATGTCATCACCAAGTTGCACTTGTTTTATTTTATTTTATTTTAGTGAATACTGTCTAAGGTACCAGGGCTTGAAGTTTTGAAGTAATAGTATTATTACTGGAAGTTGCATTATTATTTTTTTATTGTTAATATTTATTACTTTAAATATTATGCAGATTAATGATGGTAAATTTGTTAAAAAATGTCACTTTAACATGTCAGTGGACAGATATTGTTAACATTAACAGAAAGTGTAGTTCGTTTACAAATAATATTTACTATTTATTCCTTTTCTAAGACATGTTCAGTGCAATACAACTTTTGACAAGCACCTCTGGATATTTTACTAAGTCTAAATGCCTCTTTGGATGGTTGACAATATGTTGACAAAATTATAGTTTTTGCAAAATTTGTTCAATAAAAAAGGTTCTATATTTTGACTGCATCTGTCATGCAATGTGATTCCTTCTCTTCATTAGTGCCATCCCCTTGAAAACTATTACTTTATAGGGCCATGCAAAACTGTATTAATACTTGTGTGCACATTAAAATGTTTTTTTTGTACAATGTACAATGCTCATTACAGTGGAATAGGTTATTCTTAGCCAGTCTACTGAAGTAATAGTGCAGTGGAAAATGTGGTTAACATCCATTCATGCATGGGTAAAAAAATACCGTTGAATACCGCGAAACCGGTATAATTTAGAAAAATACCGTGATATAGAATTTTGGTCATACCACCCACCCCTAGCAGAAGGTATTGCTCTATCTGCTCCCCTGCTTGTACACCCACTAATTAAATTCTGTCTTTGTACTTAGCTCTGATTCCAAACCTGTCTCTGAATTTTATGTGTAGTCCAGTAGCTGTTCCATGAGCTATTCAAAACGTCTGGCAACAGGATTTGTTGTGATATCATTTTTGACAGCATAAATGCCTCTTGTAATGATCCAGATTATCAGTATGTGCATTTTAGATTTGTTCATCATAAATATATCACAAAACTTAAGTATTTTTTTTTTTTATAGGTAAGGCCGATTCGCCAGACTGTAATTTCTGCCCATCGAAGGTGCCTGGCACCTTTATGCATGACTTTTAGGAATGTCCCAGAGGTGCCAGAAATGTGGAATCTTGTTGCAAGTGCCCTTGTCTCCATTCTGGATATTCAAGTACCTTTATCACCACAATTAGTGATCTTACTGGATTTCTCTGTTTATCTTTCATCAATATCTTAGCTACACACATAGATTATTTCCATTGCCTGTATTGCTTTAAAACTCCTACTAGTGTGTCATTGGGGAAACCCAGATAGTGTATCCTTTAGTCACTGTAAGTTTTCATTCTAATTTGATGCTTTTAGAAGGCTCAGCTTTGTGAATTAATGGGGCATAAGACAATAGCATTAGAAACTGGGAGCTGTACTGTGTTGAGTTTTTTTTTCTCTATTATGATTTGCATACTATGGGTAATTGGTTGTTTGCTG
This sequence comes from Polypterus senegalus, assembly GCF_016835505.1. Classification (NCBI taxonomy): domain Eukaryota; kingdom Metazoa; phylum Chordata; class Cladistia; order Polypteriformes; family Polypteridae; genus Polypterus; species Polypterus senegalus. The sequence continues at coordinate 131,835,990 of NC_053165.1, forward strand.
TTACATGTGAGTGGGTATTTTAGGGTTAGGGCCATGAAGTCTTGGGGGGGGATTTGGGGGGGGCTGGTGTTTATGACCTTTCTAACGTTTCAAATTCATCAGTTAATGATTTTTCAACCATGATTTGTTTTTTTCTTTGTTTTATTTGTAATTTTATTTACTATATATGTTTTCCTGTTTTTACATTTTTTTTTTCTCAAAAAAATCCAAATCAGCCAATCTAGTAACAGGATATCAGTGATCAGCTTCGGCACTAAAACCCCTGATCCGAGCATCCATGGTGAATTCATTTGTTAATTATTTAGAAGTTAAACTGACTCCTACTACATACACCTTTCACTAATCTATTTTCTGAACCTGCTTTTTTTTTTACTGTGTTAAAGGGAGCCCACCTCTACTCAGACTCCAACAAAGCAGCTCCAGTTCAAGCACAAACACAGTCAATATTCAAAAGTGAATACAATCTGCAAACACCAGTTTATTTAATATGCAAGTGTTGGAGATATGGGAGGAAGATGGGTAACCTAAAAGTAAAAGAGGCAAGCAGATTAAAGGGCAATGTGCAAAAAAGAGACAGTACCAAAGCTGTGACTTGACACCAGGTCTTCAGAGATATAAGGCTTCAGTGCTAACCACTATACCACATATATTAGTCAACCAGCATATTTAATTAAACATTTCTGTTGGTTTCATAAACCTGCATTTTGCTGAATTAGTATGCAACAGTTAATCTCTACATTTTGTGAATTCTGTATTCTACTGTGCAATATACTGTATAATACGGATCATAAAATACTTTCTGGCCTTTTTACACAATTAAAATAACACAAAAAATAATCAGAACAGTATAAATCTATACTAATAAAAGGCAAAGCCCTCACTAACTCACTCACTCACTCATTCACTCACTCACTACTAATTCTCCAACTTCCCGTGTAGATAGAAGGCTGAAATTTGGCAGGCTTATTCCTTACAGCTTACTTACAAAAGTTAAGCAGGTTTTATTTCGAAATTCTACACGTAACAGTCATAACGGTCGATAACGGTCGACAACATCCGCCATGTTGAACTTTCTTATTTATGGCCCCATCTTCACGAAATTTGGTAGGCGGCTTTCCTGCGCTAACCGAAACCGATGTACGTACTTATTTCGATGGTATGATACCACTGTCGGCCGCCATATTGAACTTTCCAACGTCTCCAACTTCCCGTGCAGGTAGAAGGCTGAAATTTGGCATGCTCATTCCTTACAGCTTACCTACAAAAGTTAAGCAGGTTTCATTTCGAAATTCTACTCGTAACGGTCATAACGGTCGACAACGTCCGCCATGTTGAAGTTTTTTATTTATGGCCCCATCTTCATGAAATTTGGTAGGCGGCTTCCCTGCGCTAACCGAAACCAATGTACGTACTTATTTCAGTGGTATGATGCCACTGTCGGCTGCCATATTGAATTTTTCAACGGTCTTTGTTACTTATGGGCCCATCTTCAAGAAATTTGGTACGCGGGTTCCCAACACTAACTGAATCCTACTTACGTACATATATACGTCCATAGCCTGCAGCTCAGTCACTGTGTGAGGCGCCGTTGGGTCCCCCATCCCAACGCCTCCCATGTTGTTGGCTGCCTGCCTACGAGGTGTGGCAGAAAAGTAATGAGACTGGCAACACTGCAAGCGACCTGGCAACGCTGCGCTGTTGTCCTTGATAGAGCACGTGTATCAGTACCCTCCCATAGCTCAGTGCGAGTTTCAACTCCTTCTGTTAATTACGTGATTTTTGTGACTGCTATTAGGGAAGTTGTGTTTTTGGTTGTGCGTCACGCAAAATGGAACAGCGGAATTTGTAGCAACGTTGTGCCATTAAACGGCAAGTGTGACGTTTGAAAAGTTAAAACAGGCCTATGGGGAACATTCTTTATCCCGAGCTCAAGTTTTTCGCTGGCACAAATCATTTTTGGAAGGCAGAAAACAAGTTGAAGATGAACACCGTTCAGGGAGGACTTCAACTTCGAAAACCAATGAAAACATCGAACGTGTGAACACTCTTGTGAGATCAGACTGTCGTTTAACATTAAGAATGTTGAGTGAACAATTAAATTTGAACAGATTTACCGTTCATCAAATTTTGACTGAACATTTGCACATGCGAAAGGTCTGTGCCAATGAATGTTTAAACTCTCAAAAGCTGGATGTGAAGTTATCGATGAAACCGGATGTATGCTTGCAACGCTTGACAGATGCCGAATGTCACTTCAACACAAGTCCTGCAAATACTGTCGTAATTGAAACAAACCATGAAACTCAAACCGATTATGACAGCAGCAATTCAAGCTGTGAGATTTGAAACAAGATTACTGTTCACATGGCCAACTGTACGTTGCATGCTCAAGAGTTAGCTCAGCGCACAGCTTGGTCATATTACAACCGGAGGGTTGAACTCACAATGTGGTATACAAAGAGATCCTTAACAAATAATTATTGGTATATTTTCCCTCAGTTTAAAAAGGTTTAATTTTCTTCTTAATAAAAATTTTAAGGCAGTACTTCGCCGCGTCGAAGCACGGGTATTTTGCTAGTACCGTATATACTTGAAGATGAGTTCTCCCGTGGATAAGTCGGGATTTTACTGTGTAATTTCTGGTATTTTATAATGTCGGTCGTATAAGTCGAATGCGGAAATCTCACACTATTGGTTGAAGAGATTATGATATGCTAATGCCCACCTGAGAGAGTAACCACGGAGCACACTGCCTTTTTTTTTTTTTTAATATGTATAGTGCCTATGTGATCACACGGTAATACCCAAACTATTCCGAAGCAATGTTTGCACCGATTTGTTTTTTTTGTATCTCACACCCTCATACACCTTTATCGTAAGAGCATCCCTTATCTACGATGGAACGTTCGATCAGAAGAAAATATGACGCTGGTTTTAAATTAAATGTCGTTGAAGTAGCAAAAGAATTTAACTGCGCTGCTGCAATTCAATGCTACTGAGAAACTGATGCAAGATTGGGGGAGACAAGAAGATGTAAAAAAAAAAAAAAAAAATTTAAGTGGTGTATTTTTGAATGGGTGTATAAGTCAGGGTCTGATTTTATGATTGATTTTTCGGGTTTCAAGACCTGACTTATACGTGAGTATATACGGTATTCATCAACACATACACAGAGAAGGGATGAACAAAAAGAATCAAAGAAAGCCCTAATGCCCCTCTGACCCAATTTATACAGCATACTGCCCTATCTGTTCAATTGGGTGTCTTTACAACATCTTGTTACCACAAACAAGCACTCTCTTACCTTCACTCTCTTTCTCTTAGATTCTGGTTTCTCTTCCATCCTCATGAGAAACTCAATGAAATACTGGAAACAGGCCACTTTTACACAACACAGGACAGGAAAAGGTCCATGATGTTTTCCAGCAACCAAGTTGGATGCCCTCTGAGAATAATGAATTTTTGCACTTTGTTGTACCTTAAAAGAGCCCAAACTATAAAACAACTTGCAAGTTTCAAGTCCACTACTCTTATATTCAGGATCTATGCTATCTAGCAGACAGAAGGAAATACATCTGCCTCCACCAGTAAGTATTACTTCCAAAAAATGAATTTGGCTTGCCTGCAATGATATACAGAGGTGCAATTCAGTGTGGGCTTTTCAAAGATTATGTACTTGGTGGCAAATTTCTGTACCTTTTAATCTATTGCCGGGTGACCACCCACAACTCCTTAACAATTATTACCACACACAATCCTGCCAATATGCCTGACTTTTTGAAAACATCTAGCACCTCACAGCTAGTTGCTTTTAGTAATATCAGCTAACTATGAGCTGCACTTGGAACTCAGCTGGCAAGAGTAAATCAACTAAGCCAGCAAAATCTGTCTAGGAAACTAATAGAGAAGGCACAGAAAAGTACATAACTATAAACATGGCACCCTAAAAGAATGCACATTTCTTTCAACAGACTGTTTCATGAAGGAAAATATCTTTTATTAAACAAAATATTACGCAAAAAAAACACCAGTTAACTTAATGAAACACTAAAAATTTTGGAACCTGGATGTGCTGACATAATCATATATTCTAAATATCCAGTCTGGGCAAGCCAGCAGAGAAGAGCATGTATTAATGTACAAAACTGCCAGTTCAGTGGTGGATACAAAATGTGTCTAACTTGACCATAAAAGGGCTGCTTTCAATTTTCTCAACACAATAAACATTCTAAAATAATATAGTGAGCCTGAGAAATGATGAAGGTCATTGGCAGCAAGCCACTCCTGTATCAAGTGAAAGGAAAACCTTGGCTACTCCTACTCTCGGTGCTATTGGGAAACAGAAGCCATCGCTGATACAGCAGCTCAGCAAGCCAATGCAAATGCAAAGGTTCGGAAACCTGCCTTACAACTGAAATGAGAGCAGTGTTAAGCTGTCATGTGCTTAGAGATAAAATGCCTGACATACAGTATTGTGTAAAAGTCTTAGGCACTTTATATAGTATACAAAAATATTAGTCTTCTGGATTAGTGTGTAAACAGCAAAGAGATTATTTTTGAGTTCTAGATATCTCTTTTGCAGAAAGTGAAGCAATACAGTAAGATATCTGAATTTTCTTAGGCAAGGAAACTAACATAGTAATGGGGCACCATCTAACTGAGATTTTTGTAGGCATACAGCCAAATGCTTAATTAAGCAGATATAATAAACAGGTTCTAATAAATAATGGCATAATGGCTGAACCAAAGTGATTAACTGAAACAGAAGCAGCTCCATACAAGGAATAAAACTGGACAAGGGATAACCACACTGAAAAGTTGAGATTGTGGCAGATGTGGTGGATTAACCTGCTAATTTTACACCAAAATTACACAAGGTGGTCGTCCTGAATCATTAAGGTCTCTCTCAAACAGAAATTCTGCAGCAGATACAAGCTTCCAGATGTTCTGTCAAAGCCTTTCTAGAGAAGCAAATAGGCAAGGTGGAGCACCAGAAATGCAGCAGATGGCCACAAAAGTTGAGTGGAGCAAACAAAAAATACATCAAGCTAATGTCCTTTCAAAATCAGAGGATCTCCAGAAATGCAATTAGCTAAGACACAAGGGGGACCCTAATATACCCATCTATAACTCAGAGAAGTTTTCACAGAGGTAGTCTTTATGGAAGAGGTGCAACCTAATGCCATTCCTCCGAACTGAAAATAAAGTTCAAATGATTCACATACTCACAAAAACAGGAAAATGGCAGCAGGTGCTCTTCTCTGAGATGTCAAAACATGAAATTTTTGGCTCTAACAGAAGGCAGTGTATCTAACAAAGAGCTGGAGAATGGTGCATGGAACAGTGGGACACGATGGAGGTTTTCTGCAGATTTGAGGCCCTCTCAGTAGTGAGAAGTAAATGCAGATTCTTATCCATCATGCAACACCAACAGAGAGGCATCTGATCAATCCCAGTTTCATTCTGCAGCATGATAATGACCCCTAACACCCAACCAAAAGAAGATCTGGGAATCTTGCAACATAGGTATGTTCTCCACAGAGGCCTCATCTCAACTGACCACAGTGTACCTTCAGAAACTACATGCAAGTAATGATCATACCAAATACTGATTTCATTCATCCATCCATTTTCAAACCTTATCATTAGCAGGGTTGTAGGGAAGCTGGAGCTTATCCCAGCAATCATCGGGTACAAGAAAGGAATAATTTTAGCACAAAACATGCCAGAATTTGCCTGATATAGGTAAGTGCTACCTGTTGTAACTTAGTGACACAAACATGGCAAAAAAGTGTTTGAGGACTGCATAATAACCATAAAGCAGGTCAAGAACCTCCCCTGACCGGATCAGAAAAGGTCACTTCACATCAACCTGGCTCTGTTAGCTACCTGTTGTCTTCTCGCCCAGAAGGACACAAAATGGGTAGCTGACAGGGCCAGAGTATGGAAAAATGCCTTACTACAGAGAGAAACATATGAAAACTCTTGACTAGTAAAGACAAATCCCACAAAAAATCTTTAGAAAGGAAAATATTAATTTCAAAAGATAGAAAAATGTAACAAAGGGCTCAAAAGAGCAAAAACAGGCAAAAAAGGATTTGCCTACAAAGGCAGTCCAAAACAGAACCAGGTCACAATACGAAAAAACACAACAGAAATCCAAAAACAAAAGCAAGAAATTTAGATCCAGAAAATATCAAAAGAAAAATCTTATAAATCTCCAGCAGACAACTCAAAGTGATTCACTGGCTTGGTCTCCCTCTGTCTCAGATCTGTCGATAAAGCCACAGGGAGGACCAAGCAACAGTGACATCAGGGTGGCTCCGCCTCCTGGGTCTCCACCCACAAAATGTACGTAATGGAATCTAATTTAAAGACATATTAAATAAATATAAAAAGATAAAAGAAATTACATAAAAACATAAAAAATAATAAATAATAAAAATAAAACAAAATACAGAAAAATACACATCCAGGCATAACATCACCCAAGTTAGCTCCATTTAGGGTTGGTTGCTATCTTGTGAGCCCAAAGCTGTCTGCCGAACTGGCCTGGAGATTAGATAGGCAGGTTCAGTAAGTGGATGGAAGATTAAATACATTCAATATGCAAATGATACAGAAGTGCAGCTAAAAAGTCTGTATTCAATATGTTTGTCAAAGTGTGAAATGTTTTTAAAGTGTATTATAGAATCTATACTAATAAAAGGCAAAGACTGACTGACTGACTGACTCACTCGCTCACTAACTCACTCATCACTAATTCTCCAACTTCCCGTGTAGGTAGAAGGCTGAAATTTGGGAGGCTTATTCCTTACAGCTTATTGCAAAAGTTAAGCAGGTTTCACTTCGAAATTCTACACGTAACAGTCATAACGGTCGACAATGTCCACCATGTTGAACTTTCTTATTTATGGCCCCATCTTCACGAAATTTGGTAGGCGGCTTCCCTGCGCTAACCGAAACCGGTGTATGTACTTATTTCGCTGATATGACGCCACTGTTGGCCGCCATATTGAACTTTCCAACTTTACTAATTTTCCAACTTCCTGTGTAGGTAGAAGGCTGAAAGTTGGTACTTATTTCGGTGGTATGATGCCACCGTCGGCCGCCATATTGAACTTTTCAACAGTCTTTTTTACTTATGTTATGGGCCCATCTTCAAGAAATTTGGTACGGGGTTCCCAACGCTAACTGAATCCGACTTACGTACATATATACATCCATAGCTTGCAGCTCGGTCACCGTGTGAGGCAGCATTGGGTCCCCCATCCCAACGCCTCCCACGTTGTTGGCTGCCTGCCTATATAAGGCCGTCCGTCGCTCCAGTCTCTACATTCCCTTCCTTGCTTCGCCACGGGATTCACGTCTTCCTGCTGATAACTACAGCCTTTTTATTTAATCCACGGCTTCTCCGCTGTTTTATTGTTCATTTATTACGATTATAGTTATTGTTTAGGTATTTTAGACTTACTTTACATTGTTCAGGTACCCATTTCCTTTATCATTCCAACCGTACCCCCATTAACATGTCTATCGAGGTGATCACCATCGATCAAAGAACTGTCACTTACCGAGTGGTTTCCATGCCCGGAGATGGCACCTGCCTTTTCCATTCTCTGTGTTACATCTTGCACGGCCATATCAGGCTCACTCTTCATATCCGGAGGAACATTGTGTCTTATGTATTGAATGACTGGAACAGGTTCAAGGTGTGGACGGATGACGGTACAGGAGATAATTATACTACACAGGAGCACTATAAGAGTGAAATGCTTAAGCCCTTCACCTATAAATCTGCATGTGAGTTGATGGCTGCCGCTGAATTGTTCGGTTGTCGCTTTCAAGTGTACCGAAATGGCCAAATATTTTACACCTTTTCGACAACCGCCAATGCCTCTTAAACATCTTAGATTGACAGGTGACGATTTCAGTAGTGGACACTTTGATGTTTATGAATGTTTAAACTCTCAAAAGCTGGATGTAAAGTTATCGATGAAACCGGTTGTATACTTACGACGCTTGACAGATGCCAAATGTCACTTCAACACAACAAGTCCTGCAAATACTGTCGTCATTGAAACAAACCATGAAACTCAAACCGATTATGACAGCAGCAATCCAAGCTGTGAGATATGAAACAAGATTACTGTTCACATGGCCAACTGTACGTTGCATGCTCAAGAGTAAGCTCAGCACACAGCTTGGTCATATTACAACCGGAGGGCTGAACTCACAATGTGGTAACAAAGAGATCCATAACAAATAATTATTGATATATTTTCCCTCAGTTTAAAAAGGTTTAATTTTCTTCTTGATAAAAATTTTAAGGCGGTATTTTGCTAGTGTTTAATAAATGATCTAAACCTCTGGTTGCCAGCCTTAGACTTTTGAGATTTAGTTGGCTGGCTGTGATTTTTTCCACAAGAAGACAATGCCCATAATGCACTCTATATCAAGCTCTTAGTTTCCTTCGGTATAAATGTAATATCTGACCCCAAACAAACTCAAACCAAGCCAACTGTTTTTTATGCACTTGCAGTATGCATGTCATGTCACATTTAATTTCCATCAAACTCATTCTTAAATTTTATTCTAAATAAGATGTGAAAAAACCTTAGGAGATGTCAACTGGGGATGTCAGGAAATATTCAAAGACGTGCTGTTGATCAAATACCCTGCTCAGAAGCATAGCAAAAGGCTAACATGTGTTTTAAAATACTAGTTTCCACTGACACAACATGCCCAAGAAGCATATTAATAAAAAAAATTTTTAAAAAGTCACAATTCCTTTTTTAGAGATCCAAGGACAAAGCAATATGCATGGTAATAAAAATATGAAAATGGAGAAAAACTAGAAGTCCAGCTAGGAAAAAAATTATAATACAGGCATACCTGTACATGTTTAATAAATTCTTGGTTTGTTGGGAAAATGTGCTGTACTCAAGAGCACAAATTCAGCAGTCCCACCACAGGAAGAGAACATTACCTTTTCCACATATAGAACTGAGGGTGTCAATCAGATAAACAATGAAGAAATTCAAAAGGATTTACTCAATAATAAGGAGTTCAGCCAAATAAAAACTCATTTGGAGCTTCAACAGTTATATATTGTATCAACAGTGTAGAGTCTGGTCTGACAGTGGTATGTACACTTAAAGGACACAGAGTTACAAAAATGCTGGTGAAAAAATGTTGCTTCAACAAGCAGAGGGTCAATTCACTTACTGAATGCATTTTCAAAAAATGCAGATGAAAATCCCTTCAGTACTGTTGTTGTGTCTCAACAACTAATGAATAAGGAGAGGAGAGGATCCTCAATTAAAAAACGTGACTCCATTCAAGTTCACTTCACTGTTGTGCACGAGGAGATTTTCTAGAAGTAGTTAATTTAACAATATTTCAACCTAAACATGTGTTTGGGACCTTGTAAGCTCAAATTAAGTCTCCATTCAAGTCTATTGTACCAGGAATATTATCATCTCTGTTCTCCCTGTAAACATGAGATTGAATTTTTTCTCAACCACCACAACAATTTAGAGTAAATAACACACAAAAATATTCACTTTTGGGGGTAATGCCCCTTTAAGGTTAAGCTATCTCCATATCAATGAGTGTCTTTTTTTTTTTTGAGAACTAAATCATCTAGTGTTTCTTTACCGCTATTTCTTTGTGTGTTTTCTCCATGCAGTCACTCAGTCATCTTGACCGCATTGTCAGAAATGCTTTCATCTCATCAGAATTAAAACAGCATACATAGCAAATTTGCAGAATATAATACTCACTATGTAGTGTAATATATATTACCTATTAAACTATAATGAATACAATTACAGCGTTCGATCTATCACACAGCACTAAATAAATCCACAATAATTATTCCACAGCCAACCCACTGTTGAGCCAAACTTTAACTGCTCTCACTGCCTGAAGCCCCAGTGTGGAGGATGGGTAAAACTATACACTCCACTTGTATTTAGAGATAGACATATACAGTGCATAAAAATAAATATACATTTTCTGAAAGTTGCAATTGCCAGGAATCAGCCTATATGGAAAATGAAGCTAAGCTGTTGAAACATATTTGTTGGCAAGTAATAAGAACAGCCAAGCAGTTTATGGTGTCATAAGACCAAGCCCAAACACTAAGCCTCCCCTAGTAAAGCTGAGGAGTGATTTATATATGACCCCACAACAGCTTTTTAATTTTACTTCTAAACTTAAGAACCAGAACAAAAAAAATGGAAGTAAAAATTCTAATAAAAATAACAAGTAGGTTAAACTATCAGGAGAGAGTAAAGATACAATAGTAAACGTTGTAAAAAAATATTGCCAATAACATTTCAAAGACACGTGCCAAATTACCTGCCAATGTTCAGCCCCTTTACTAGTATAAGCACAGTTGGCAAAATTGAGAGCACATATGAGCCATGCAGCAGGCATAATTCACGATGAACATCACAGAGAAATTACAGAGGTGTAGCAATTAAAAGAAAACAGAAGGTGACAGCAAAGTTTCAGGAGAATAAATTAACAAACAAAACCAAAAAATAAGTTAAAGCAACCGGCAAACAAGATGTACGGAGTTGGAGGTGTGAACACCACAAGTGCTCCAACTCCCCAAACACCCAACACAAAGAGGCACAGACACAAGTTAAATGGGAAAGAGTCTTTTATTATGGGAAACTCTTCTTTTTAAAAGTCTCCCATCACCACAAGTACACACAATAAAGCACAATTAAAAGCATAAGCACAACTCTTTTTCTCCCACTGGTCACTCCTCCTCGCAAGCTTCATCCACCTTCCACCCACTCTGACTCGTCCATGTAGGGCAGGCAGCCCCTTTTAGATAATCTCCAGAAGTGCTTCCAGTGACATGACACTGCAGCTCCGAAGCACTTCCAGGTAAGGTTGGAGCCCTATGGAGTAGAGACTCCCAAATCCCATTACTCCCCCTGGTGGCCGCCACAAGATCCAATAAGGCTTTGCCCCAGGGCTACAATATGCGACATGACCTGTGGGTACCCATGCAGAGATCTGAGCCTGGGCTCAATGCCATCTAGCATCCTGGGGAGACAAAGGCCTGTGTAAGCGGTCTCCTCCTGTCCTTCCACCTCAAGGGCATCCCGGTCGGGCAAGAAAACGGGTTGTCCCTCACAGAGGTTATGAAGTGCAAGTTAGCTATGAATATATTTATCTCACAAAATATTACTTATGATAATACAATTATTATATAAGTGTGCTTATCAACTTTTTCTGTGCCAGAATCATTTTAGGATGGAGCCAAGAAAATAAAGTGGTTGAGCAATTTTTTCAGCAAGCAGGGAACAATCAGTACCATGTTTCTGTCTATTTTGTCCAAAGCAGCACTTCAAAATCCCAAAAACTTTAATATTTTCAATTCAGCCATAAATGTTTTTTTTAATTTCCTTTATCTATTATAGATAAAGATAGAGCTTATTCCAGTAGCATCATCCTCAAGGCAGGAATTAACTATGAATTGCCAACAAGACCACTGAAAGGCTGACACACCTACACACCCGTACTCACTAACACAGTACTAGTTCTGTAAATAACTGTTTGGTACCAAGTCATTTGGATATATCAAAATACTGTATATGTTTTGCATTACACATAGCCTTTGATTCTGTCTAAATACAAACAACAAAATAGCTCTGGTACGTGTTCAGTATTTGTTCAGTAGGTAAGACAATACATATTTAATATCAAGTTTTAATAATTCAGGAACTGTTTATTCACTGCAGTGAAATACGCAGAATAGAACTACCTGCAAGTGTTTACAAACCAAAAAAAAAAAAAGTTCACTTAACAAAATTAAGTCCTCAAAATATTTCTAAACTGCAAGGTATACTGTACTTTGTACAATATATGTAGAGTATATGGACAATATACAAAGGAAATCCTGGGACATCGATAGATGTAAACCAAGAAAGACAGGGCAGCAACAAAAAAAGCAAAAGCAATGTTCAATAAATAAAGTGCAGCACTCTTAATCTTCAGCAAATTATCCATTAAGACAGTGATGAAAGTGGAGGTTAAAATCAACAATAAATAATCCAATGATAAAATGGGGTTAAAATCAATACCATGATATATCCATTAAAACCAATACCAGCTTTGGTGCTTGTTTCTGTAAGAGAGGTCTCCACTGCACACCCTTCAAATATGTTTCATGATACTGCCACCATCCTATGGCCTTCAGCGGGAAACCTCACAAGTACTGCTCCTTTCTTCCACCGCAATCACTTTGCCTTCAGGAGGAGCTCACTTGGAGCAATCAGACACTCCTGCTCCTTGGGCACTCAGCAGTACTGACCCTGCTCTGTTGGCACTGTCTGCTTCTTCACCTTGGGGCCTCTTCCCGACCACTTGCCTCCACACTATCACACCAGCTGTCAAGATCCTGCTTCTCTTCTTTCTTTATCTCAACTTTCCAATTAATCACCAAACCAATTTTTCCTGTTCTCTTTCTGGAACTCTTCCTTAATCTTTCTTTGGATCTCCTACTTGAACAATTTTCTCTTTGGAGCTCTCCCTTCAAGTCCTACTCAGGCTCTTATTATACTTCTGTGGGGTACAGGTGCATAATCACGCACCTCAGAGCACTAATGAGGAAATTGGCTGAGCAGCATACGTCTGCACTTAAACATTGGCTCCATTATTTCCCCCCATCAACACCCCAGGGCTGTACACATTCACGCTAACACGTGCATCTATGCCCCATTAGTTTATAAACTTAAAAAAAAAAAAAATTCACCATGCATCAGCACAGACCTCTAACTCATCTTACCGCACACCTAACCTTTTGCAGTCTGATTCAAACATGAAAACGACTTTCTTTATTCTTGATATCATGGAGAGAGTTATAGTCGAGAAATTATCATGCTAAGTGGAACAAAGCTAAGCATGTGTAAAAGATCCCATTATGAATCAAAGGAGTTAAAATGTTGCTAAATGAAATCTGCATGTTGTTTTAACAATGCAACAAGCCATCATTTGGGAACAATGAAACAGAATAAAAGAAATAGTGAAAATGTAGGAGAATGGACATGCTGGCATTTAAATAAATGTGAACGTGACCTTGGAGATTGTTCATGTAAAATGTATTATTATGACTCAAACACCTACAAGTGAAACGATTCAAATACTGGTAGGCAGCACTGTAAAAATGAAAAACTGTCAAATTAGACTTTATCTGGACTGGAACACTTGGATAATTTAGGAAATTACTCTTTCCTTTGATGACTACATGTGTTCTGGTGGTTTACAAGGTAGACTGCTGCTGGGGATTTCTTTCTCCCAAATTGCAAAAATGCTTTATAATGCTTATAATCTGTAGTTGCTCTCTCTCTTTTTTTTTTTTTAAAAACACTGCAGTAGGCTAAAGCATTTGTATTACACAAACAGCAAAACAGAGAACAAAATATAAAAAACAAACAAACTAAAATAACTAATCTGTTTTATTTCTTACTGTAATAACACAGTATATCAAGGCATCAAGAGAGAGCGAGCCCGTTCCAGATGGAATGCCAAGATAGTTTTAGGAACTGTTGCTATATCACATTTTCATTTACATTCAAATGGCAAGTCAGCATTCTTTATTTTTTTTCAAAGAAATAAATGATTTTCATACATTTTATAAATTTGCTTTATAATTTTCTAGAGCACAGATAGAACAGTGGCAGTGGTTTCATCCCTTTGATTGTATACAATAGAGTTTAATAGTCTCAAAGCCCAGGAAGGCATTGTCAGAAAACTAACATTCAGTTAGTTAATTCAACAGAAGCGTATTAGGAAAAATGTGTATTCTATGAAGGCGTTAATAAAAAATAGTTATTCGAAATGCAATCAAAAAAATATCACTAAAAAAAGGGGGAGAGAATTAGATTATTTTTACGGTGCCACAGTTAGTGCTTTATCAGGTAAAATGCAGCATGGCAACGTGCATTATCCATCAGCGCAGCATGAGCTTGTGCCTTGGACTCTGCTAATGCTTAGAGAGGGCCCTCCGCTGTACCAAGAAAACACCCAGTGAGGGCAACTGAGCTCTGCCCACAACACTCCCGGGAAAACCCACCCTTTTAGGTCAAGCCTTATAAATACTGACATCCCCCGAACGAAAAGCATCAGTTGAGAAGCAGAACACCTGCACATTGGTCGTCCCTAAGACCGATCAGTGTAAGACAGCATTAAAGATTAAGAGGCCAAATAGCCTGTTTTCTATTCTTGCGCCACAATGCATCTATTTCAGTTTCCTTTTTTGTGGATATTAGAGTTAAACAGGGTGACCTAGCTGGTTCCCAATCTTTTTCTATGGATTCCTATGTTCATCTGTCTCTTGACAGTATGTACCTACATGATTGAGCAGTTTGTTCCAGAATCTTATCATGCTTTGTATAGAGGTGTTGCCTAGTTTCCATCTTGAATGCACTTCACAACAGACTACATCTGTAGCCTTCAGTTAGGGCTAGGCAATATGGGCTTAAATTGATATTGTGATTATTTTGAACCAAAATGTAATGTATTCAATATATTCTGATATGCTCTCAAAACACCTTGAAGATCAGCATCATATACAATATAAGCCTGATATATTTTCTCAATATAACAATATGAAATATTAGCAAAGGAAACAATTTTTTCCACAAAATCTATAAATTTCATGCATATCCATCTCTCAAAGAAACATCTCAAACTAAATATTAACAAACCATTTTTATTTTACATCCCCCCTGCTTATTTTTCAGTTTCCATTGTAAGTACTGCATTCAAAAACTCTGCCTGCCTTGCTAGTATCAGTGTCTGCCAGGCAGTAAACATTGCTATCTATCCCTCTCTCTGCATTTGACTTTCTTATGTACGGTAAGGAAAGACAAAGCTCTTAATTCATTACCTTGCAAATCACAGATCGTAATACATGTACATCTGTATATTCTACATATTTGTTTTAATGTTTTACATTATTTCTAATGGTCCCAAATGATATTTTACCATGTATATGCCTTTTCTGGTCAAAGATAGAGCACAAAGGGTAACAGTATTTCTAATGATGAAGGATTACACACTGCACGGACATCCAGGTTTGGTGTGAATTACTGGCTGGTGTAGTTAAGTTATCTGATCACTGACAATGTACAAGTATTTTCTGGTGAAGTAGGCAAATTATGTTCTGCAGTATGGTAGTCACTGCAATTCTCACCGTTTCCATGCCCGCTACATGTCTGCTCATATGTTATGCAACAGAACACCAAATATTTTATAGACCTTTGCATAGCAGGGACCCACTTTGTGAAGAAGAAAGAAGGGTACACTGAAGGATGGCTTTGTCCTATGCAGTAGCATGTTTTACCTTTAGATTCTGTACTGCTTAAACTGTCATCATGAGAAAATCAAATTATTTCCAAACAGCAGACCTAACCCTACCTGTTCAAAACACTACCCTTTCTGGTCCTCGCTCTTTCTTTCACACTCAACATCGTCAGACATCATGGGCAGAATCGATGAACACACACTTAAAGAGCTAAGGAGACTTTGTGGATTTTATTTAACATTCAGAAGAAATAGTAAAAAATCAAAGAAGGGTGCTGAACATCTCAATATTAGCTTCTGCATATTGAGGTTTATTAAAATTCGAATTGAATTTAAAATTCAACATATTCTTCCATCCTACATAGAGTATGTGATTTTAAAAACTTTGGTGGACTTTATTTATGCCCTCTAGATGTTTAAAGATCCAACTTAGGCTTTTCTCTTCTAAACCAAACAGGTTTAGTTCTCTTATCCCATAAGAGTAGATAGGGCTTTTCTTAGAGTCTAGCGATATATTTGAGGCAGTCTCAACAGTGCACAAAGTGAGTTTATATTTGACCCGGGTTAGACAGAAGACAGATTTTGTTTGTATTTTAGAGGACCAGAAGACAAAACAATCAAAAGCTAAGTCTAATTCAAAAACCAAGCAGTCTGTCCTATCTTTCATAAAAACCTATATCATTACAACACTGATTCTGGGTTACAGCTACTGCAAAGGTTCAAAATAATCTGAACTCAACACAAAACACTCACCAGTTGCAGCTGTTGGTTTCAGTCCAATCACGGATAACTCAAAGATCCTCAGATGATTGACCATTATGCAGTCATGTTGCCCGATCTGCCACAACAAGTGTTGGCACCAATAAAGAAAATGAGCAGAATTGAAAAAAAGACTCCAAAAACTTTTCACAGGACAGAAAAGAATTCTGCACATTTCAAAACCCTAATAGTAAGGTAAAAAAACATGCAGAATTATCACAGAAAAAATGTAATCATATCATTTTCGACAAAGGTACCATCAAATCCTTGAAACTCACACTAGTGCAAATCACGTTAATCTTTCCTTAAAATAAGAACATTTTAATGCGAGGTTAAGACTCAGCTGGATAAATAATAAATGGTATACTTTTTTTGTGCCGCTGGGGGTTCTTAGCAATAAAATGCAACAGGGAGATTTAATAAGTCGTCAGCAGGTCAACATGCTGTGTTACTCTATCATACCCTGACTCGAGGCTGAAAAATGTAGCCAGTTAAAAGGCTTTCCTGAATGGTTTGTCAGCACTTGCTTTGTTCGCTGGCCCTGTAAAGTGCCTGCCTTAAATATACTAGATGCTGATGTGCAAAAAAATATATATATATATATATATACAACGTGATTTACGCAAAACAGAACACAAAAAATTAATGTAATGAACCAAATGTCCCTCCCAACAAGCATAAATACAATAGGAGGGAGCATTTTTTGAGGTTAAACAGAAGCTATATTGTTGTTGTAAACAATGGTCAAAACACAGGAGTTGCTCATTTTTCATCAATTCTTTTAAGGAAAGAATCAAAATTGAACCTACAGACAAACCTTGATCAAAATCAGAAACTTTTCCATAAACAGTCAATGCAATTTACTAGATTCTTTGCTTTAATGGCAGTCTCTTACAGGATCTTTATTTTATGCTAGTTACATTTCAGACACTTTTCCATTCGGCTCCTCTCTATAAAGTCCAATCTTGCCTCCAAAAGGTCAAAGCATGACATGACCACTGCCACAAAATGTTGGGGCCCATTGAAACAGAATAATAAAAAAAAAAATAAAAATTAAAAACAACAAAAAAAAAATCATTCAATACAAAATGATCAAAAGGTAGAGCTGTCACAAAATCAAAAGAAGATAATCATTAAAAACAAAAAAAGGAAAGACCATCAGAAGTTATTTTAGGACAATGAGAGAAGTTGACAATTCTGAACTGCCCAAACTTCTTTTAAAGGAAAAATGGACATTAAGAGACAGCAGACAGAAACCAAAACAAAGGTCGAAGAAGCCAGTGGAATAAATATCACAATGACATCACAATGGCACAACACCCTGAAATACTGGAAGACAAAGTAACCACCAGCAAAATGAAACAGTAGAGAAAAAGAAGAAATAATGGGAAAAAAAATTGAGTTAATAGTGCACACTTAAACTGGCCATGAAACTAATAGTTTGAAACTTGCAACTGATTTCAGTCCTTAAGCTTAAACTGAAAATAGCACTGTATACAAGCAATTTTTTTTCACCTAATTTAAATGTTTCCAAACAATCCACTCAATTTCTCACAAATAGAAAAACTGACCTTTGCAGGTTGCCATCAAAAATATAAAAGGCTACATTTACACTGCAGGACTAAACATAAAATGGCAGTTTTACTTTTCAGATGCAATCTTTTGTCTGTTTTCTTCTTACATTTACATGAAGCTTCTATTGAACACATGTAGTTACATACTGTATACAATATCCTGACATGAATGACTTTGCAAACAAAACACCAAAGAGACAGCAGATTAAAAAATGTTTACACAAATAATGCAAAGGGTAAACAAAAGCGACATTGTAGAAAGGGAAGAATATATTTTTCTTGCCATTTTAAATTTTCTTTTGGAAATGAAGATGTGATCATTTGTGGTTCTTCTCAGTCATGGTAGCAGGTATTTCTTCAAATACACATTTTTTTGTTTCTGTAATATTCATCTAATTGTGCACTGGACAAAGGCAAAACCTCAGAGTACAGATAAACACCCCACCTCACTGTAGCTCCAGGGCCCTACATTTTCAATCACTTTATATTTAGGCACAAGTTTCTAACATTAATTAGTTGTACTGCACTAAATGGGGCATGGATAAAAAGCATGTTTAGCTTCAAAAATCTGGGTCACATTGTGAGAATCTGAATTACACAAAAGGAAAATATTTGGATCTCACATTTTGACAAATCAGAATACAAGTTTCATTTTGCTGCTTACATAGTGTGGTAAATAAAAATTGGGTCTGATGATCCTAGCACAGTAACAATAACTCATGTTACCTTTATTAGAATATCCTAAACACAATTAGATCAATATTAAGTATATTCCTATCTAATATTTAAAAAAATGTATTTATTTACAGAATAGGAACAAAGTAATAATATTTTTAAAAAATTGGAGTTTAGCCTTTGCTACATCAGATTTTAGATTCAACAACAGTATTTTGACCTGCACATACATTTACTTACCACACCTCATAAAAGCAGCATTAAAATGGTTTTACTTGATCATTCTATAAGTTAAAAATAAAACAATAAAAAACACTAGTAAAAGGGCTGTGGCTGTTGTGGGGTTCTGCTTGAGAAAGAAAAAAAACCTTAATCCTGATACTTCCAACACCATGTAATATGTCTTGTCATTTAGACAGTTTTATGAAGTGCACTCTGGCTCTCAAAAAGAAGGAACTGTTACTGCAATTTATGAGACAGTTATTATGAGGTGAGTGTTATATTGACAGAGTAACATCTTATCTTAAAGAGAATTTGTTCTATTGGCTTCATGACTTGTAAATAACCTTCACAAAAAATAAATCGTAGTACACACATTTAATACTCTTACCCCAATGTTAACCATATACTATAATTTCACCTATAATTACAGATTTACTCAAGTAATCCACTCTTTTAAGATACATTAATATAAAACTTGTCCTTCGGGGCACTTTAACCCTAGGCCTGAAGAAAACGTATTTTAGCTTGATCACTTTACATTTCCTTTATTTTAAAAATAAAACTAGCAAATTTAAACAGCACTTTAAACCACATCTGTCTTACAAAACATAAAACCATGAATATTTGAGTAATTCACTCATTCTAACACTAAATTGCAGGTACACTTTTAGTCACCTCACAAGTGCTAGTCTATAAGGGAAACTAAGAATAGAACAATGCACAAAATTTACCAATGCAATTGCCTCTGTGTAGCAAAGCTTAGCTTCTAACAAATTAGACTATCCAAAATGAGACAACCAGTTGATCCCTCTCCTTGAACTTCATCTTAGTCTGAGCAAGTCACTGAATTTACATCATTTCAGTTGCAGAAATAAGTTAACACTTGTACATTTAGGAACTGCAAGCTGTACTGGAGGAAAGAGTTAGGATACATAAAATGTAATATTAAGAATACAAACATTTGTCACTACAGTATATTGAAAATTCAGTAGTGTGATGAGGTGTTTTTTCTTTCTTTTTTAAAAGGTGAATATTAAATCAGCAGATTTAATTATCGTGGAGGCACAGCAGAAACAGAACAGGGCCAAAGCCCAGGAAAGGCAGGTTGTTGATCTGCAGTGTTGCTGGAAATTAGATCAACATTCATATGTAAAAATAAATAAGTTACATACGGTATAAACTAGATAACTGTGAGTTTGGAATTGTAATGTGTTGAAGAGTATAGCACTGCTGTCACACTAATGCACTTTGCAGCACGCAGGACTTTCCCCATGCCTGTGCCAGCTGTCGCCAATAATCGATATTATTTAAAAGATACCATGTGAGGATGTTAAGGCATGTGTGTGTATGAGTTCATCCAATGGTGAACTTGCATCCCATCCAGGGCTGGATCCATTAAGTCAGTGATGGCGAACCATTTAGAAACCAAGTGCCCAAACTGCAATCCAAAACCCACTTATTTATCGCAAAGTGCCAACATGGCAATTTAACCTGAATACCACCTAAAACTGAACACCAGCATAACCAAGGAGCTGGTGGTGGATTTTAGGAGGCCCAGGCCCCTCATGGACCCCGTGATCATCAGAGGTGAGTGTGTGCAGAGGGTACAGACCTATAAATACCTGGGAGTGCAGCTGGATGGTAAATTGGACTGAACTGCCAATACTGATGCTCTGTCTGTCTGTCTATCTACTGAGCTTTTAGTTTAGAAAAGCAACTCATACATTAACATCTTTTGTCTTAAAAGAAAAACATAATAGCGGAGCTTTCAATGATACAAACAACTTTTTGTTGAAAGGTAAAAGTTTGCATTCGGTATGCTTTTGAACAATTAATGTGCTTTTTGCTGTTGTATGCATGCTGATAATTTGTCTAACCTTGGCTCATACTTTGTAAGCTTGAGAGCAACACATGCAGCACTCAAGTCATCTGTTAGTCCGTTTCTGGTGTCAGATTTGATTTAATTCAAAGCTGAAAACAGCTGCGCACAAGCATAAGATGTTCCAAACAAAGTAAGGAAAGCAATCTCAAGTGCCTTCATTGACTTAAGATTATTTGGCAGAGAATTCCACACTTTAAGGATTTCATTTTCATAACTAACTGTACTGTCCTTTGTCATCCCTTCGATCCTCTCAAGTGTTTCACGCAGGTCTTCCCTATTAAGCTCCGCCCCCCAAAGCTTCTATTATATATTACGGGGTCGTGGATCAGGTGTGGCGATTAGCAACTCCCGGCAATAATTACAGATGCGGACGACTCCTCACCTGTGCGCTTAAGCGAGGACTGCCCGCATCACAAAGCTCCCGGAAACCGCTCCGGCCACTCTACCATAACCCCCTTTAAGCTATCTGTTAAAACTGGCCTTTTCAATTTTGAGCTGTGGACCCGCTATACCACATCCCCTCCAACCCCACCACGGGAATCACAGACTCAAAAGGCTGCAGTCTGTGCCGCACCCTCAAGCAGCATGTGTGCCGCCCGCCTTACCCCAGACAGGAGAGGAAGGACGCGCTCCCATTGGGCTGCTGGGCAGAGGGGCGGGTGATGTGAGAAAAGTCCTCCGGCGCGTGAAGAAGGGGAGCAGTGAGGGGAGCAGCCCGGCCCCGCATTCCTCTGGCTTTATAGTAACGAACTCTGTGCTCGGGCGACGGCGCGCGTGCCCACTGAGAGGGCTCTGAGTGCCCCCTTTGGCACGCGTGCCATAGGTTCGCCACCACTGCATTAAGTGATAGAACAGGGCCTGGTACTTTATAACCCTGTACTAGTAACAGGGTTTTTAGAAAATGAATGGATGGATGGATAGATGGATTTATTTTGTAAATTAAAGCCAGGGATGTGTTCTCATGGTGCTTTATTGAAATAAATCAGCTTTATCAACACATACTGTCATAATGTTTAACTTACAAAAGATATACAAAGAAAGTTTAGCATTCCCTGTACACAAAGTCTGATTAGTGACTGAACAGAAAGATACCTAAATGCAGACATTCAATCTCAAAATTTGCAATATGCAGTGTCTATAAAAGTCAAAATATTGTTATATTTGAATAAGCTAGGGATGTTTTAAGGAGGACTGAAGCCTAAGCAGGACATCCGTAGCAACTGCTTAATGCTTCTCTATTATGCTGTCAAAAAGTCACTTACACAGCAATTTTACACATCCTTGTCTTCCTTTGTCACAGAGCAGAGCATCCAGTGCCAACCTTCCTGAAATTCCTAAGCCTAACAGAATTTGATCAGTTTCTGCTTGGTGACCTGCTCACAGGCATCAGCATCCATCAGTCTAATGTAGTATAGCACAGTTGATCTGAAGCACAAGGAAGTCCTACATAATTAAACAATGCTTTTAGAGCTCACCCAAAAAACAAGAAGAATGCAAAAAAAAAAAAAGGAAATATATTGCAGGGTCTTAAAAATCTAGAATGCAGAACACTTTACCATCATTATAGTACATCCAAATCAATCAGGTCTTAAATACATGCACACACGCACCTCAAATGTCAGTAAAACAACAGTTCATTGATTAAAGCTGATCAGTTTCAAACATTTTAAAATAACATCAGCTTGAGATCTGAAGATACCCAAGCACTGCTTCAACAGCATCTTACTAAGTAAGAGGCCATCAAATCTCTGTGTAAATAATCTTTACTAATATCCATCAATTTACTGAAAACACTTTACCCAGGCAATGATTAAACCAAACAAAATGCACAGAAGGCAGTCACTTGGCACACTCACGGGACACTTTCTCTCTCCCTCTAAATTATAAGCAGCACTTAAGCATGTTCTGGCCCAGCCAACAGTTGGATGAGGAACCAAACCAGGAAAAGCCTGGATTGCTGCTGGAGTAGGTGTTGGCAAGGCCAGCAGGGGGTGCTTACCCTGAAGTCCGAATGTGGACCCCAATGCCTCAGTGCAGTGATGGGGGCACTGCAGTAAAAATGGCACCGTCCTTCGGATGAGATATAGATTTGCGGTCCTGACTCTCTGTGGTCATAAAAGATCCCTGGGCATCCTTTGTAAATTATAGGATATTTCCCAAGGTGCAGGCAAAACTGCCCACCATGGCCTATTCATTTTGGTCCCCAACTACCTGTCTCTCATCCCGTCAACACCTAAAAGCAAATGTGTGGTGAGCGTAGTAACACAGAATGGCTGCCGTTGCATCATCCAGGTGGATACTGCATGTTGGTGGTGGCTGAAGTGTATGTAAAGTGCTATATCAATGTAAAGAATCAATTATTCAGTATGCCATTTTCATTATTTCTTTTACATGCTTCTTCCATGTCAACAATTAGTCTAGGAAGATAAAACTCAGACAACAATTTGCTCAGTACTACCTTTAACTACAGTGCAGCAATCAGTTCAATTCATTTTCTTGTCATTACAATAAAAAGTATTTCCGTCAGTCCCAAAGGTGCAGAAACATTAAAAAATATAGCAACAATACAGTACAAAGTACAATAATACAATAACACAGTGCAGCAACAACAAATTACTAATAAAAAGTGTCAGCAAAGAACAGGGGAAATAAACACTCAATAACTTCCAATTAAAGATATAAATGTGGTATAAACATACAACACATACCATGCAAAACAAGTATCAAGCAGAAAACACAACAACCAAGATAAAGAATAACTATTACCCTTGAATTGATTGCAGGCGTTTTATATAAAGGATTTGTGCTGGTAAAACCACATGTGAGTTAATGATTCAATGGTCTAGGGGTGAAAATTGCAAGCTTACAGGTATAGCACATAATGATCCACAATGCTTGCCAGATATAGCAAGTAGTCAGACAGACTGGACGTGGGGTTTGAGTCAATGCTTTCTTCCGATAAATCTTGCCAAGAATGGAAATGTGATTCCTATAACAAAGTACGGTCCTCTAAACCACCCACAGCAGGACATTGCAGTGCACCTCATTGCAGTTGCCTTTCAAGTCAGTAAGCTCTCTAGCATTTAGCATCTATAGTCGTTAAAATTTGATCTGCATAGGCAGACTAATATTGGGCTCTTTTAATAATATCAGTGATGTGGACCTATTCACTCTTTTCACAATAACCCACTGCATGTTTTGTTTTGCTGAGGCTGAGTGAGTCTCTGTTGCTATCATACATTTTCTGTAAAAACCTCTTAATTATTATATTTAAACTAATTACTGCTGTGTCATCAGCACACTTATTGACTGAGTTAAATGATCAAAGGTCTGTATGCTACACCAAGGTCACAAAACTCAAATAGTATGAGTGATCATTGTACTGTAGTGAAAACAAACATAATAATAACAACAACAAGCAAACATTTTCAAACTGTAACAAGGAAGACATTTGTTTTACAAGTTTAAAGAGTATATAGAAATCTTTCATTTTAGCAAGCAACAAATGTATTTGTAATGAACTACTCAGCAATACAGATAAAGTAGCTAGCCCAGCTCGACTCTGGCTGTTAAGAAAATTGGCTTTGCAAGACTTCACCAGTGGCCTTAACCACACTAGTAGAAACACAGCCAGAACTGTATGGACCAGTATTGGTCCCTAAAACATTGAAACAAAATACGGTACTTTCACTTTAGCATTCCAGTTCAGATGGCAAATTCGCTTTTTTCAATTCTGTCACATTTTGGGTTCCTAGAAGCACTAATGAAAATGAAGCTTTTTCAATAAGAAGAAGAAAAAAACATAAAATGCATAAGTAATTTTAACTAAACTTTAATAAAACTTGACTCTGTTACAGTCTCATTAGACGTAATGAAATTCAAAAGCATCTTCACAGAAATGCCACACTAGAGAGGGGCGAGTAAGCCATATTCAAGACTGAGCAGAAAGACAGAAGCCCCAAGGCCAGTTAAAAGCCTAATTCATTAGCAAGCCTGATACTTTTAAGTAGTGAGACTTGTGTTAAGATAATTTGATCTTGCAGGTTTCTGACTACTGCTTGTAAGAAAGTGTTTTTTCTTTGAACCAAACCCTGTCTATAAATCAAAAGTGCAGCATTTCTTGCCCAAATTTTCTGCCCAAATTGATATAGTACTAACCACAGTAAATGTTTATTTTACATTTTAAAGGCATGTTGACTTTATTTAAACAATAAGAACCCAGAATATATTCACCATGTGTTTCATAAATAATTACAACACAATGATAAATAAGATCTTTTGAATTTTGTGAAAGGAATTCAACAGTACATTATAGCACTTACACAATATTAGGTTTTCTAAGCATATGAATTACTTTGTAATTTCCTAACCACATACTGATCACACTAAATAAAATTTTATAAATGAAAAGAGTAGAAAAGAAAGGTTCAGGGGTCTCATTTATAAAACATGCATATGCAACTTCCCATGTAAATGCCAGGATTTATTAAAGAAAATTTGACAGGGGAACATGTGTATGTTTATGGCAATTCTGCCCTATGCATATGCAACATTTCGAAGAAAGTGGGAAATGACAATAACTTCAATAAAGCAGGGAAATGCAGCCAAACCAGCTTAATGACAACTCGTACACATAATAATTCATATTACTGAGCTGTTATTACAATGTGTGTTGACGTGACAGACAACGATGAATATGATGCACAGACTGTATTTTAAGTTCTCTTTTACAAAAGCCAATGCTACATGTTTGTACTGCAGAACTCTTTTGGTTTCTCATCAGTTTGTATCAACTACCTGTTGTCAGTTCTGAGGGAACTGTCTGACCGGTCAACAGTATCTCAAGCAAATTTCACGTCATCATGCCTGCTATGCTGGAAGCCATTAATCTGCTGGCGAGCCACTATATCCAGTTTTCATATGTTATTGGTTTGAAAACAAAAAAAAAAAAAGTTTTTATCAGCATAAAAAGACAATTCTCAGTAGTGCCCAGTTCTCCTAAAATAATCTGAATAATTTACTGCACTCATATTGTATAAAGGGCACCTAGAAAAAACAAAGCTGTGTTTGTTAATCATAAGCAATTTCAGTCCATTAATGCAAAAATCATCCAAGACGCAACTGGCAAACATCATGTCTCAGCGGCCTTGGTCAACTTGCCATTCATTTGTGTTGAGCCAAAGAAGCTTTGTCAGATGTGATGGTGCTATGTGCAGTGGCTGGCTTGTTGTTAAAGTAACTGGCTAAACCCTCCATTCTTTATTTAAACAGCAATCATGTGATTAAATGTGCCAGTTGATAGTGGCTACCCACTCAGACAGTGGCAATAAACGCCTTTCCCAGAACCATAGTTCACAGAGAAGAGGCACTATAATGCCGCACATGATGTGGCGGAGATCAGCCAAATACTCTTGAATGCAGATGGTGGGGTCTTGATGCACCAGGAGGGAGAATCTCTACCAGCCAATGATGTTCAGTTTCGTGATTGCATACAGTGTGTATAAGGTTGATTAGCATGTTTCACATATGGATGTTTCACGATGGCATTCAGGGCGAGTTCAGGTACGCAGATTTACAAGGTGATTAAGATTGCAATTTCTAAGTCGTAAACTGCATAGACACGTGTGAACACCAGGTATAATAAATCTGATTTTTTTTGGACATATGCATTTTCCTGTTTTTTTTCTTGCGTGTGCATATTTTCACACTCTAATCCAAGCAAAGTTTTATAAATGAAGTCCCCAGGATCCTCAGAGAGCTTAAACAAAGGAAACATAAAACACATATTTTGCAAATGACATAGGTGATCCTGCACACTGAATTATTTTATTGGAAAGTTGAAGTTTTCACAGAATTCATCAATTAGATAAGATTAGGTACTGAGTGAGAAATGTAATAAAGGCAGCTATATAAGAAGAGGTATTTAACAGGGTATCCCATCAGAAACAATTTAAAAGTAGACAAAAATGATGAGGGTTTGTCAAACAACATAAAAATAGATGTCCAGTACAGTTGTTATCAGGAAAAAATAAAACAGCAAAAGAAAACTGAATGACAAAACTACTTCTAGGTCTGAACCATTTCCCAACAGATTTTAGAAAGTCTCATCTTGCAATCTTAAATAATATTAATTTTTATTGATTATAGATGGATAAGGAATATACTAGTTGCAGAGTGGCTTTCCAGTCATTATATGTAATTGCAAAAGTGAGAGCTGCTTTCCAACAAATATCTGATTTTAAAATAAACACAGTTGCTATTGGTGCAGCAAAATATTTCTGTTATATACAAAATATTTCTGTTATATCTAATTAAAACACTAAGTTTGTCTGTCTCTCATACAATTACTCACAAGTTACTAAGGCTAGAACCTTGATCTTGGTCTTAATCAAAAGCTCATGACCTGATACACTTTAGTGAAGTCAACAAATTTAAAGTGACTTCTAACTCAGCAAAGTGAGTTGGGTCCACTTATTTGTTATGGCAAACTGATCGAGAAGGCGCAAAGAGAATTGCAGAAGCCGATTACATGATATGAAGAAGAATGACAGCTGTGGCATCCACCGAGAGTCAAGTACATAGACAGTGCAGCAACCTGCTGGTACTCGCTACCTGCTGGAGCTAACACCTTCACCTTGCTCTTAATTGAAAGCTCATGACCTGATACACGCTAGTGAATCAACAAGTTTGATAATGGCGCCAACCTTGGCAAAGTGAGATAGGTTTGAGTGTTTCTAATGGCAGACTGATTAAGGTCACATGGCAGAAAGAAACAGAAGAGCAGTGACATCTACAGAGCATGAAACAAGTTGTAGAAGCTGATTATGTTATATGAAGAAGAAGAATGACAACTGTGGCATCCATTGGGCATCAAGTACATGTGGAGCAGAAACTTGTTGGCAATCATTAACTACTGGGGCCAGAACCATGATCTTGGCCTTAACTGAAAGCTTATGACCACATACGTTCTGGAAAGTCATAAATGTTGATGCTGCTGCAAACTCAGAAAAGAAAAGTGACGTGTCAGAAAGAAAAGCAGTATCATCTGCTGAGTGTCTTACTAGTCAGCAGAAAGGTTTATTGTAATAAAAGCTCACTCCTCGCAAGCCAATCTATTGATAATCCCCCAGAACATGCTACGTATGTGTTCTGAATTCATAATCAACTGCAAGTATTGTGTTGATTGATCATCGACTGTTATGAAAAACACCAGAAAAGAAGGAAAGAGAGAAGTGACATCTGTTGAGCATCATGCACATCATAAAAAGCATTTAATACAGGATACAGAATGCAACAACAAGAACAACAGGAAAAAAATGTATGCTGACAAATGACTACTACTTTAAAATGTTACATCAACAATATGATCACTTTGAAGCTGTATTTTTCCATGGTAAAAACAAAATAAAAAACTGTCTTCTCAAAGTGCAAAAGTTCAGCTTTGTCAATATGAACTCCCTTTAGGACTGGAGGACCACATGATTCCCAGTTCAAAAGATGTTTATAAGCATATACTCATTATATCTCAAAATAATTTCAAAACGAACAAAATGTCTTCTCATGATGCAGCATCTTAAAATATATTCCTAATTTTCTACAGTTAATCTGTTTTACTTTCAAAGACACTTATTTTAAAATATCTTATTTCCTATGTCCATGCATTGTCAGGGTTGTAGAAACCAGGTGTCCTTCCCTGCAGCATTGCCCACAAAGTCAAGGAACAATATTTCAGAAATAGAAAATTGTACTTCAAAGTATCTGAAAATTATTTCTAACCATTAATAAGATTTTTAACAAAAAAGAAACATGAGCTTGTGATGTATAGCAGCATTCTCACCCTTTGATATCCTGGAGGAATATCTTCTGCACCACTTGGAATGACTTATTTTAAATTATGAACTGGCAAATCTTATTGTAGCACAGCAGACTGCTGTGAAGGCTTGCCAAATAACTGACAGAAGGACACACGGATATATAAAAACTTTTTTAGGGCAATGCCTAGCATTTCCTTTTACAGCTTTGGGTCATAGTTTAGCCCTGCACCATATCTACCTCTAAATATTAAACAAAAGAAAAGCCATACTTAATACAGAAAAAGTAATTTGAAATTATAAATGTTATCACTAAGAAAGTCTAAAAAGTTAAAATATTTACCCATTTAATAAAGTTTTCTGATTCTTACAATTAAAATAAGTAAAGAAATTGTTAATCCATATCCACAGTTATATTGTCATTCAATTCAAGTCCCTAATATGAGTAAAAAAATATCAAGTATAGAAAAATAAAATTAAAATTTTCCCAATCTGTAAAAAGGGAATATCAGTTTTGGAGAGGTTGCAAAACGACTGTATTTCTCATTACATAAGATGGCGTAAAAGTGACATTGTGTTCAAAAATGCAATTTCATCTTCATGGATTGCAAATTCAGAATGCTATAACAACTTATCATAACTTATTAGATAGGCTAATAGAAAAAAGCATAGTTTATCTTGATTTAAAACCAAATTCATGACTTGTGTTTATGTAATAATAATAATAACTCAAATAATGTTAAGACAAATTGTAAGACTGAAAGCAAAGTAACTGCTATGAAATCACAGGCCGACATTACACCATCAAATGTACAAAACTAGCACAGAATTTGTGATCCTGTTAGCATCACTTAAATGATTCTTGGGGTATGTTACCATTACAAAGCTATCTTAATGTGACTATACTTAAAGTGAATGTGTTTTGAAGCTTTACATAACACTTTCTAAAAGCACTGACAATTGTTTTTGCGTCAGTTGTTAACAGGTTTATGTCCCACCAACTGAAATGGAAGTAATAGCATTAAATTTTAGCAAAGCTCAAAATATACTTTTTGCATATACTACAAACATCAGAATACTTCAGATTGACTTAATCTAAAAAAAAAGTCTAAGTTTTTTAAAACTATTCCTGTGACATGTTGCCTATATGCAGCTACATTAAGATGATTTAGCTTAAACTCAAGATGTCTGAAGGCTTTCCATATCTATTTCTAATACAATTTTTGAATGTCATTATATAGGTTTATTTAGGTTTGAATAAACAGATTTAATTGGCATAGGTCCTCTATTTACATGTATGCAAGTAAGAAGATAAGCAATGCTATTAAATGGACAGCCTATCCCGAGAGCAGGTTAGTCCTTTAAAATTTAATGACATAAAGGAGCTTAAGTAGGATGCTTTTTGAAGGTAATCTTCAGCTTTTGAGCTATTCTACTTGACAAAAAAAAGCCTTATTACCATAAAGCTGGTTATTTCGCATTAATGCAACACTCTTTTAAGAGCCCAGTAATTGTATAGCTATGGAAGTGGCATTGGGTTTGTCCGTTTTTTCATAATCAGAAATATCTGCCATATACCCCAACATTACAAGAAAATCCTTTTATTCTTCACGAGAAGACATGAGATTCTCTCATAAAACATTTTAATCATCCCATAGAGTTGGCTACCTAAGAACATTATTTAAAATTGGTATAAATAGGCAATAGAATATAAGAAGAAATGGAATCAGCCAAATTAATTTTGATTTTGCATTAAGTTAACCAAGTTATTTTTCAAACATGACATCTATTCAGGTAATGATTATTACAAATAAACAGCATAACAAAACTGTTTATTTCAAGATTTATCAATTTACCTTTTTACTCAAAATTTACTACATGGACATTAGGTTAATTTAACAATGGCTAAATAAGTATAAGTTGCTTAGCCTTGCTTAAGCTTCTCAATTAATTTACGTAGGATTTGACACCTAACTGAAATAGGGTTTCATATACCAAACTATTTCTATTAACGTTAAATAGAAAGAACTCCAGCAATGAGAAGTTTCCATGTCAAATGGATAGCAAAATATTTAGAAACTGTACAGGGACAAATTATGGCCCAATATCTCTTTCTCTGGTGTTTTTACATACATATGGATACCAGTTTCCTACTACATCATAAACACATACATATTAAAATGATTGGCAACAATAACTGTCCTTTCATATATGAATTTGAGCCTGAATATTACATTATGGAAAAGAGTATAACCAATGTTGGTTCTTGTCTTGTGCAAAATGCTTTCCAAATAGCCCATGGCACCTCACAACTTTAAGCATAAAGGTATTTATGCAAATAAATTTAATAATTTACTTCCAATGTTATAGGCTTTGTTAGCACAGTAAAAAACATTTTAGATAAAATTCACATTTTCTTGCCTATGAGAGGAAATAAAAGAAAATCTTGAGATGAGACGAGACTATTCCCAAGAGATTTTTTCAAGTCTCGTCCTCCTCTCAACCATTTACAGTTAACAGCCCACACCCACAGTCCTCTCACCTCTCACTCGTGTGAATGCTTTTGTCAGACACAATTCCTGCACTCTCAGCTCATATAAATTTAAGTTTTCCTCACTTTAAGTTCCCAATAAAAGAAGCCTTATTATGGCCAAATCTTATTGAAGAATTTCACCCCGAAGGGTTATCAACAGAAGAAATGAGTACACATGTAATCCTAACACAGAGAAATGATGGAGTCAAATGAATTAACGCAAAAATTGTCAATCAGCTACATGGCAAATTGGTTAAATGTGTATTAATAGACTTTGCTGAAACAGTTGGGGGTGATGGTGCGTAAGATGAAAACATCAGCTTACAATATCCCATAGAATATCTACAACCGTTAACACCGTCCGGTCTTCCACCGGCCAATTTACTGTTAAAAGAAAGATGTATCGTAATGTTATTGAGTAATTTATGTCTGAGTGATGGGGTGTGCAATATGAGGAGATTAGTTGTATTCAAAATTGTTTGAACAATTCTGACATGTAAAATTTTAACAGGCGACAAGAAAGGTAATGTAGTACATCTTCCAGGGATAACATTAGACAGCAAGGGAGATCTTGATATACCATTCGTATTAAAACGTTTCCAGTTTCCCGTTAGAATAGCTTTTGCTATGACAATTAACAAATCACAGGGACCAACATTCAAAAAAATGACAAATGAAATTTGGTCACCCTCTTTGGAGCTTCCTGTATCTTCTTTAGAGAATGCAACATAGTCATTGACCCGCAATCCAGGCATCACATGGTATCCAATAAGCTAAATCTCAAGCTTTGTGGTTTGGGAAACATTTTATTTACTTGTGATACCGAGAAAATAATTCAGTTTTCTTCAGAAAGCAAAAAGATAATGCCTTTCTCTGGAAAAATATTCCATTATCTCAAGATAACAATAAAAAAAAACAATATTGCACATACCCTCTTGACTTCTGTACTTGCAAAAGAACAATAAATTCTAGCATTTTAGCAAAGGTAAAATGCATGTTATGAAGTAGTAAAATGAACAATTGTAATATATAAAAGCACTATACAGAGTAGTAACATTTTAACTCTTTTATACTTAATTCACATTGTAATGTACATTACGCAACTATACATTTTAAAATAACCATGGGGTAAAATCTAGAAGAAAGGATTTCTCCTTTTAGTGGAGTCAAGATTTACAATAAATGACAATTAAATCATATACTGTACTACATTTCCCAGGAGTCAGGACTGCATCAATCTACAGTATAATAAAAACAGTAACGTCTGTGAGACCAGTTCCCTCAGAACAATCTGATTGATCAGTTTTTTTTGGTGTGATTGGTGAGTTTGGCTTTGTTGATATGATCTTAATAGTCTTTTTGTTGATATTGTGTTACTGTCAACATACTATAGACATGACAATCCTGAACCTGAATGTGCCATATTTCAATGTAAAACTGTCATGTCAACTGATTAAAACCAAGTAAAAAATTAGCTTAATTTTTGGAAATGAAGATGTAGAAATGAATGTACAAATGTTGCATGCTGCGACTCAAATTAGACTTTGAACTGAGGAATAAATACCTTAAAAGAAAACATTATTTTTATCACTATGTATTAACCAAATTAAATGTCACTACATAGCAGGAGACAAAAATGGGCGGCGTGTTTCACAGTGCAGAAACTATGGAGATTAGTCTACTTATAAAGACAGTTTTAATCAATAATTATTCAACACAACCAAAGAACATTTTTTCCAAAAACATGCATTCACTCAATCCAAGTGGCGTATATGTACACGTTTCTAGACTTATCGTCCCTTCAAAACACAGTGTCCTCAAAAGCAAGAAAAAAAGATACAATCAAGCAGGGTCATCTCGGGAGACATTCAATAGAGCCACTGCTAATTCAAATATATAACACAATACAAAAGTTACTAATAATTAAACCAAATAAAGATTGCCTGATAAATTAATAAAATGTTAACACTTTATTAATATTCAATCTCTGACAAGATTATGCAAGAATGAAAACAATTAATGTAAACTAAATAAGCAAAAATCAACACTGCCTATCCACATTAAAATACAAAAGTGTGATGAGTACGACACTTATTATGTGAAAGGATGCATATGTAAATGTTCCAGTCAAAATCTTAAAGACTAAGGAATAGTCATGTAAATTTAACACTTCACATGTACACTCACTCATGCACCAATAATCCAACTTAATCTCAACCAACTCCAGATATGAAAGGAAGTAATATGAGGGAAATGATCACTTCTTTAATGTGTTTCCAAGACTGACAATTTAACTAAGTCACTGAGCCATGATGATATTAATGGATTCAATCCATCGATTAATGTTCTAAATTCACCTATCGCGCCCAGTTAGTGCCTAAACTGCAAGTAGAAAACAAAGGGCAACCGCAGACAAAATAACATTTCAACACATGTGACACACAAATTCTCAACCCACACATGGATAAAGTGTGAAAGTGAAACAAATGATATCCAGGAGATAGTCAAACCCAACTGTAACCACAGCATCAATGGCAGAATCTTAACAACAACCAACTTTAACAGCCTCTATCAAAATCTACCATCATCATCTAATTCTTCTATGTGAAGCCTGAAAACCATGAGGACTGATTTAGATCATTTATGTCAGGTAGAATGCCCAGTGGGGGCTGGGTGGCCTTGGAACCCCTGCAGATTTTGTTTGGGGTTTTTTTTCTCCGGCTCCCTGGAGTTTTTTTTTTTCTTTTTCATTGTATCTGTCCTCCTGGCCATCGGACCTTAATTTATTATTTGTTACTTAGTACTGCCTAATCATATTTTTAGATTTTATTTTTTTTTTATAAATGTTTCTTCATCTTATAAAGCACGTTGAGCTACATCATCTGTATGAAAACGTGCTATAGAAATAAATGTTTTTGTTTTTGGTGTTAAGTAAGTGATTAACAAAAAAACAAAAATCACTTATAGTTGCATAGGCACGTTTAGCCTATTTCTGAACTTTGCAAGGAGGAACATGACTACAACAGAGTCAATAAATATTTAAGAAACTATAAAAGTTAATAAAATGAATTATTTATTTTAAAGCACTAGCAACTTTCCACCCATTGTAAAAAATGAATAATCACTAATTTACCATAATGATGCGTGGGTAATCTTAGAACAAAGGATAGGTTTTAAATCCTGAGGTATAGCCAAGTATCTTACTTATAAATATAAGGTGCCACACCAAATGGAACTGAAACAAACAGGAACTGGACTGGTGGTTTTATTTAAGCAAAATAATAATGTTGTAAAACAAACAACCAAAGGATAACAGCTTGATAGCTCCTATCTGTCTGAAGCTAAAGAGATGAGTAGTGAGACAATTATTGTCACTGTAGCTGTTATAAGACACAGAGAAATGCTACAAACCAAACTAAGGTTTAGAACACAGAAAAAAAGCACAAAATAACGAAGTTTCTGTTTATAATGTAAATCTCTGTCAAATAACATTGGAAAAAAAAATCATCTGAAAATTATCTGAGCAGCAAAAACTCAGCTACACCACAGATAACACATGCAGGACTACCACAAAGAGCTTAATTCTGAGGCCGCCATCAGTTGTTTATGACGCCAGTGATGAACTGCATCTAGTCAATCACACAGTATCCACCAATTTTAAAATGTAATCTTCATCTACATCACTTGGTCAATTAACAAGCATTTTTCTTTATTTTGGTACATTTATTTAGATTCAAATAAAAACTGGCAAATATTATTAGGTGTGCAACGAATACAACAATAAACAATCACTGTGGAAAACTAGGTGTTTGCTAAAGTAAATTATAAAAGAAGCTTGAAGTTTACATGAACAAATAATTAATATCACGTAACTAAGAATGAAGCACTTTTTTCCAGGTCTCTTATGGATCACCTGGCCCATTCATTTTCTGTATACACACACACGCACTAAGGTCTGTCACACAAATACTAGTGAACTGCTGGCTCTAGAACCTTGATCTTAACCAAAAACTTATGACTTGATATGTTCTGGAAATTCAAAAAATGTTAGGTAACAGCAACCTGGCTGGCTGTGACCTGTGGTCATCTGTTTATAGCAACCTGATTGAGAACCAAGTGATAGCCACAATTAAGGCAGAAAGAAAAAGAACAGCAGCGACATCTGCCGAGTGTCTGACACATATCGTAGAAGGTAATTAAGCAACAAAAAAATTACAAAGAATTAGAAGAAACACACAGACAAGAGAGAATTAATCCTAAATATAAAATTTTTGGTAGCAGCAAATAAGTGACAATAAAGGATAGCAATATGACCGCTGCTCATGGGAAAGTGATCAAGAAACCACCATAATGGCAGAGATGGAAAGAAGAACACAGATATCTGCTAGGCATCAAGTGTATCACAGAAGGCGATTAAGTGACAAAGAAAAAAAATAAGCAAACAAGATTCTGAAGCACATATACAAGCAAGAAGTAATCTATACTAATAAAAGGCAAAGCCCTCACTGACTGACTGACTGACTCACTCACTGACTGACTGACTGACTGACTGACTCATTCATCACTAATTCTTCAACTTCCCGTGTAGGTAGAAGGCTGAAATTTGGCAGGCTCATTCCTTACAGCTTACTTACAAAAGTTGGTCAGGTTGCATTTCGAAATTCTACGCGTAATGGTCATAACTGGAACCTATTTTCTTCCATATACTATAATAGACTGCAGGTCGATGGCCGTGGGAGGCGGAGTTGCATGTCGCATCATCACGCTTCCCACGTAATTGAGTGCCTGCCCATATAAGGTAAATATTCGCAGGCCAAGGACTGTGCTTAGCATATTCATAAGTAAATATATCTGAATCACAAAGTGATGTTAATTATATTTTGTCCATGAATACTTATTAAATAATTCCAAATAGTCTGTCCGCTTCCTTTCATAGCTTTTCCGATGGTTGTGGTGCTTCCAGGCATGTATCTTCGTATTAAAGCATTTAACCAATCACATTTCAGCCATCATTTGTTGCCAGGCAGACAGGCCTTCACAATCCGTTGTGGAGGCACTCTAACACAGAATAAATGTCGATTAACCTGTTGCTTCAACCAATCAGATTTGGAGTTGGTGTCAGTAGGGCCCTCTAGGAGGCGTACGGCAATGTCACCGTATTCAGACCCATTGATTGGATAGAAGCCGATATGAGGAACTCTATGAGGCCACTGAATGGGGCCACAAGATCCTCGCGCGCAATACGGCCAACTCCATGGCAGGATTCTGGACAATATTATTTCCCAGACACAGACCAGATTTCAAGACCACGAAAACCTGATGTTTGTCACGCTCCTCGAGCCCCAGAAGTCTTGGGAATACAAGAAAAATTTCACGAATGCAGCCTTCTCCAGTCATGGATTTCTCAAATTGAGCCACAGTGGAAAGGTCGATGCAGGGGGTCCCGCTGGTGGCATTGGGTCTAAATAGTATGAATTCTGTCTTGTTCTCATTAAAATTTAGAAAATTTAATGCCATCCAACTCCCTATGTCAATAAGGCAATCAAGCAGGGGCTGGACAGAACATGGACCTTGGCACTTCAGAGGGAAATAAACCTGACAGTCATCTGCATAAAGATGAAAGGAAATACCGCGTTTCAAGAAAACAGTGCAGAGTGGCAGCAGGTACAAGGACCACAGAAGAGGTCCCAGGATGTAGCCCTGTGGTACACCCCAGGGGAGGGCAACAGAGGTGGAAGTAAAATGCTGACACAAAAATTTCTATCTGTGAGATAGGACCTAAACCATTGGAGAGCTGAACCTGTGATGCCCACCCACTGCTCTAGCCTGGAGATGAGGATCTCATGGTCTATAGTGTAAAAAAGGTAGCTGTAAAATTCAGAAGTATTAGTACACAGTCACCAGAATCCACTGTTAAAAGAATATAATTAAAAACCCTTAACAGAGAGGACTCAGTGCTGTGATGAGTTTTAAACCCAGAATGTAACACTTCCAGAATTGCATGTTCGTCCAGAAAGGACTTCAGTTGGGTATAGATGACTTTTTCCTAAGAGTTTGGACAAAAAAAGTTAGCTTGGAAATTGGCCTAAAGTTAGACATAACAAGTGGTCCAGACCCGTTTTTTTCAGCAGAGGTTGCACAACAGCATGTTTAAAATTTTTAAGCACCACACTAGAGGTTAAACTACTATTAATAATTGTATAAATATTTATATATAATTGTATAAATATAGCCACTGACCCTCCACATCAAGAGAAGGCAATTGAGGTGGTTCAGGCATCTGATACGGGTGCCTCATGGACGCCTCTCTGTGGCAGTTTTATGGACATGACCAGCTGGAAGGAGACCTTGGGAAAGTCCCAGGGATTGCTGGCCTGGGAACACATCAGGATCACACAGTACAAGTTAGCAAATGTGGCTGGGTAAGGGGCGTATCGGCTTCACTGCTAAAACTATTGCCCCCACAAATCGGTTTCAGATAAGTGGCAGAAAATGAATGAGTGAATAAATGATTGCACTAAAAGATTCATTGAGTTTTCTCGTTCCAATAATAAAACTTCATAATGCATCATCTAAAATGCCACATATACAAACTCAAAATGTAATCTTTAAGGGTGTTCTGGTTTTTCTAAATTCCTGGCCCAAGTGACTATAGATATATGCACTCCACTGTGCTCTTCTATAAACTGATGCTCTGTCTAGGATGGCTTAATGACTTTTGCCGGATGCTTCCAAGACAGGCCCCTGGCTCTCCGCAACCCTGTAATTCAAAAAGTGAGCTGCAAGAATAAGTGAATGAATGAATGGCCCGAGAAACTTTAACAGCTATTATATAAGCAGTTGTGCTAAAATTTCAGATCCTTACAGACAAATTACCTTCCTGGTTTACATACTAATCCAAACTAAAAAAATGTCCTATTTTATGAAATAATTCTCTAAAACATTAAGTCAATTATATTCCTACTATGTAAAGAAATTTTAAATGCTGCACAGTTTCACATCTGCATTCAGCAGCCCCAAACAATGTATGCTAAGCAATGTTTCACTTGTTAACATTTACTAATAATAGCAAAAATTGTAAATAATACTCTACTAAAACTGTAAAAAAATAAAAAATTACCTTTCTTTAAAAAAAATATAAATTTACATTTTGGGCAAAAAAAAAAAAATCATGTAAAAAATAATTAAATAATTCCTTCAAAAATCTTAATCAATTCAATCTCTTGTCTGCACACAGTAAGCGTATGTTCTAAATCAAGTCTTTGTATTCCACCCATTTGCCAGCCAATCACACGGACACCATTGTCTGCATCTACAAATCACTTTCATTCATTCCGCGCAGTTCAGAAAGGTTATCCTTTGACCCAGGCCATTCATTCCAGAAATCCTTAGAGATGTAAGCTGCTTTAGTTTAAGTACAGTGTCAGAGACTTCGGTTTTTACGTGAAATCTTTCCAAAATTAAGTGTAGTTTGTTTCAGACTTTGAACTCGGGTGAAAAAAAACTTCAGAGCTAATAAATAAATAAATAAAATAAATAAATAAATAAATAAATAAATGTGTGCCCTCTCGCCATGCATCATCTTGAAAATCTGTGCATAAAAACGTTCAGCAATCCGAGTCCTTCTACATCTGCATTTAATAACAACATTGTAAGACAACCCCCCCATTTACTAGCATATTAAAAAAAGGCTTAAAGTAATGCATTTGATTTTAGGCAAAAAAGGAGACTAAGCAAATGGCATTTAACAGAACAACACATTAAGAATTCATACTATATTTAAGTGGCCAGGTCTGCCAGTAGAGAAAGACATTTAAAATAATTGTAGAAAATTCATGGCTTTCATTTATGAGTAGTGAAACCAAGGCGTTTCCACTTTCCAACCAGAGCGGGGCTGGGTGTATTGGCGTCTTGTGGCTTTTATTTAAATGCAATCATCTCTTTATTAAACAGGGGAAAATAAGGAAAAAGAGGTAATGGATAAACTAAAAAAAAAAAAAAAAAAAAAAACTGTAAAAATAACCTGTGAAAAAAGTAAACTTAATTTAAATCATATCCAGTGGTTACTATTTAATAAATGGGATCTTTATTATGCATTATTTAAATTTATTTATTTATTTAATGCATCACATAATTCAGAAGTGACTTTAACACTCTAGGGCATCTATGCAGACTGCTTTACAATTGTGTACCTTTAGCACATCACATACATACAGTTATTATCTAAGAAAAGGCAGTCTAAAAGACTACTTACTTCAATCAAAGATGGCGACCAAAGTGGATAGAAAAGAGTACTTGTACCACACTTCACTTCTCCTTAACCACACTGATCACTGAAGTGTCGGTCGGTCCTTGTGAAAGAATACTAACAGAGCTATCCTCTTTCACTAGGATAGATTTACCCGATTTACAAAAAATAATATCTCAATTAAAACCCTTCACCTGCATCCTTGACCCAATACCAACAAATTATTTCAAAGAAGTATCAGGCGTGCTAATTGTTCCTTGACATAGTAAATTCGTCATTAGATATGGGGGTCTTCCCAGACTGTCTTAAGACTGCTGTAGTTAAACCCCTACTTAAGAAACAATCTCAACCCCTCGGCTCTTGAAAATTTTAGACCCATCTCTAACCTGCCTCTCTTAAGTAAAGTTCTTGAGAAGGCAGTCATTATGCAGTTAAATGACCACCTCAATAAACCTGCTATTCTTGATAAATTTCAGTCAGGCTTCAGAACAAATCACAGCACAGAAACTGCACTTGTTAAAGTAGTAAATGACTTGCGGGTAAATGCAGACAGAGGCCATTTATCTGTTCTCATCCTCTTAGATCTGAGTGCCGCATTTGACACCATTGATCACAATATTCTTAGAAATCGCCTTAGTCAGTGGGTGGGCCTCTCTGGCAGGGTCTTAAATTGGTTTGAATCCTACCTGGCAGGGAGAAAATTCTTTGTTAGTTGTGGGAATTACAACTCGAAGACACATGATATCCAATATGGTGTTCCACAAGGCTCTATGCGGTGTCCGCTGCTTTTCTCAATCTACATGCTTCCGTTAGGTCAGATTATCTCAGGGCACAACGTGAGCTACCACAGCTATGCTGATGACACACAGCTGTATTTATCAATAGCACCTGATGACCCCGATTCTCTTGATTCACTAACACAATGTCTGACTTGTATCTCAGAATGGATGAATAATAACTTTTTCCAGTTAAATAAAGAGAAAACTGAAATCTTAGTGATTAGCAATAATGGATACAATGAGGCTATCAGAAATAAACTGGATACATTAGGATTAAAAGTAAAGACGGAGGTAAAAAGCTTAGGGGTAATTGTTGACTGTAATCTGAAGTTTAAATCGCATATTAATCAGATCACTAGGGCAGCATTTTTTCACTTAAGAAACATAGCTAAAGTTAGACCTCTTATATCACTGAAAGATGCTGAGAAATTAGTTCATGCGTTTGTTTTCAGTCAACTAGATTACTGTAACGCACTCCTCTCAGGACTACCCAAAAAAGACATAAATCGTTTGCAACGAATGCAAAATGCAGCTGCTAGAATCCTAACTAGGAAAAGGAAATCCGAGCACATTTCTCCAGATTTGATGTTGCTACACTGGCTACCTGTGTCATTCAGGTTTGACTTTAAAATTCTGCTTATGGTTTACAAAGCCTTAAATAATCTCGCCCCATCTTACATATCGGAGTGTCTGACACCTTATATTCCAAATCGTAACCTCAGATCCTCAAATGAGTATCTTCTTAGAATTCCAAGAACAAAACTTAGAAGTGGTGAGACGGCCTTCTGCTGTTATGCACTTAAAATCTGGAATAGCCTGCCAATAGGAATTTGCCAGGCTAATAAGGTGGAGCACTTTAAAAAAACTGCTGAAAACACATTATTTTAACATGGCCTTCTCATAATTTCACTGTAATCAAAATACTCTATATCTCCAACTCATTATAATAACTATTCATGGTGGCTCTAAAATCTGTACTAACCCCTACTCTCTCTTCTGTTTCCTTTTCCGGTATCCTTTTGGTGGTGGCGCATCTACTCAAAGCACCATGATGTTCCAACAATGATGAATGGATTAAAAGCCAGAAGTCTGTATGACCATCAACATCAAGTGACTCCGTGAGAACCCTAACTACAAAGAGGACTGTTTCATATGTTAGGTAGAATGCCCAGAGGGGACTGGGCGATCCTGTGGCCTGGAACCCCTGCAGATTTTATTTTTTTTCTCCAGCTGTCTGGAGTTTTTTTTTTTTGTTTTTTCTGTCCACCCTGGTCCTTACTCCTTTTCTATGTAAACTAATGTTGTCTTATTTTAATTTCTTATTTTGTCTTTTATTTTTCTTTTCTTCATTATGTAAAGCACTTTGAGCTACTTTTTGTATGAAAATGTGCTATATAAATAAATGTTGTTGTTGTTGTAGCTAAACTCATTCTTAAACTTGTTCCTCAAACGCCCCACCACAGAACAATGAAATGACTAAATCATTTAACAGCTCCTTTTATCTTCTCAGATGACCATTTTTTTTCTGCCTACCATGACCTCACGCCATTTACATTTTCATAAATTTTAATTCTCTTATTCCACACCCTCTCATCACTCTCTCTTTTCTAAGAGTTCCACCCTAGAACAGACTTGATGAAAATTTTAATGTTTTAACTCTATTTTCCATTTTTCACATGGAATTGAATTTCAGTCTTGGAGGAAATGGTAAAATATCCATTAGCCCCTTTTACATCATTTTTTACTACAATATTTGCACCATCACAACAGACACCCTTCCTTAAGAACAACAGTTAAATATATCAAGCTCTTTTGAAGTCATAAGTCACGTTTAAGGTAGTGGCATATTACACAACTTCTAGATGGAGGGGATGACAAACTTGCCAACTGCAGTTGCTGATCTCATCACCCGAGGATGGCAGATTTAACGACTAACATAACTAGAAATTGCACAACTTAAATTACACAACTCTGTGACATCTTTCTTGCACAGGTTCACATTTCGAAGAATCACAGGTTTTTCTCTTTTTCTGACAGACAATAATGTGCTGCCTGAGAGCGGTTGCTATATAAATGCTTTCCAGGTACAGGAAGTTCAGCTGCAATCTTTTTCCTTTTTGCCATTTTGCTATGGGACGTAAAACCACAAGACATCAGACCAACATTCCCACTTATTTTTAGTACCAATAAGAGGATGTGAATAACATGTGAGCTGGTGCTCACCGTTTATTGGTGCTTTGCGCTACTATATGAACAACAAGTATCGGGGGTTCTGTTCCCCCATGGAGTATCCTGTGTTACAAAGTACCACCATATGAAGAATGAGATGGGTAGGGGGCTTCAGTTGAGTATCCACTGTCAAAAACCACCAACGCACACACAAACAGCAATCAATGGAGAGCCTCCATGGAGTATGGAGCATTGCAAAGAACCATTTTGGGAGTCGCATCTGCATGGCACTTCCAAACTACTGTGCTGTGAAGGGAATAAGCAGGGCTATAATAGCTGTGCAGCAGTTCACAAGTGCTGCATGGCACAAGGAAAACAGCTTACAGGCAACACTGCATCAGACAGATGCGTCTATCATCTACATGCATTATACATCTGACTGAGCACTCATTGACTCAACTCTTGCACACAAAGAACCTGCCCCTACAACTTAAGACAAAAAGCATGAGACTGGTCAGACTGAATCATTGAGTACATGAGACTACACAACTGGATGTCACAGGAGTACACTATAACTGGCCCCAACTCACTAAGATTACATAAATGAATTTTGTGATTGAAAAAAATCACTAGAAAAGTCATATAACTTTACAGGGTTATTACAAATGCAACCCAATAAATTTTGAGTTACCCATAAAAAAAATATATATATATATTGAGATTGAATAGTTCACACATATCAGGGTGATCTAGAAATTACCTCGAGGCAGCAAGTCAAGTATTCTATTTTTTTGCATGATGTATTTAGATCACAAACTTGCTTTTAAGACAAAAGTAACAATATTAATTGGAGGTGTTGCTTCATTTTTAGCAATGCAGAATAGCTGCACAAAGCTGAGTTTCCGTAAGATGTGGTTTGAATAGCATGAACCCTGCACCCCACAACCTTGCCAAACCAACACTGCCAGAGGGAGGACACTCCTTTATTTGCTGGTGACAAATATGTGCACATTTGCATCTGGTGGCAAGTAAACTTACCAATTTTCTTCTCGGCTTGGATGAAAACCAATTGCCCTTTTTTTTAGAACCCATCCATTTTCCTCAATTTCAAAAAAGCTAACCTAAAGAAACAAGGCTTTGATAAATGTTTGAGCAAAACTTTGGATTCATCAGCACTGTGCTATCTTACAACTCACACAAATGTCGCCATGACATTTTGCAGATTTACCCAACAATGTGATTCCAGGAAATTCCTGTAAATTATACAAGTCCTCAAGTATGAAAACAACCAGCTCATCCACCCTTGAATTCTTACCTTGGGTTTTCTCAAGCATGAACTTAGTGTGCGAATTCACTGGTAAATTCCAGGGATATCCTGCATGTATTCTGTGGGAGACGTTAGACATACAGCAAAAGCCACATGCTAACTGTTAAAGAGACTCATCTACACTGAACCAAATGTAAATCAATATGACAAATAATACAATGTAGCTGAAAATGGCAGAAGGCCTACTTCTATACTATACAACTTGGACAGAAATTACTAAAACAAAAGATTAAAAAGATTTTGGACAGTGGGACTTCAGCTGTTATTCAAACAAACACCATTTGTATGGATTTTCCTGCTACATGAAAATATTTTTGGCAATACTGTACTTATTTCAGACCCCTTTCACCATAATACATAGAAATGAACAATCAGCATACACAGCCGACTTGCAGTCTACTGTCTACTTGCAATTAAAGAGCCACTTTTGTACTCAGTGCTATAGCTTGCTACTTGTGAACTCTTTAATAATTACTGGTAAGTTAATAAAGAAGAGACATTTCACTTGGAGAGTTTATCCCACTTCA
This sequence comes from Polypterus senegalus, assembly GCF_016835505.1. Taxonomy (NCBI): domain Eukaryota; kingdom Metazoa; phylum Chordata; class Cladistia; order Polypteriformes; family Polypteridae; genus Polypterus; species Polypterus senegalus. Next base: position 131,879,826 of record NC_053165.1, read on the forward strand.
GCATTCTTCTGAATTTTTATCTTGTTCAAATGTACCAATATATAACACATATGTACATGATCATGTCAGCAATCCTAATGAAAGAGGCCTTTTAAAACTGCACAGTGCTCTCTTCTGCTATTCCATGAACTTAATTAAAACAGCATTTAATGCATGGATTGTGCACTAATGGTGAATTATGTCCATCCACGTGTATGTAAAGTAATAAACAGATCAAATTATTGTTTTTTTTTTTTGTAAAAAGAAAAAATAACTATTTTTAGCTCACCAATCTTAACCATAAACACAGAAAATAATGTCTATGCCCTACAGCTGTCAAGAGTGACACTATGCATTTTCAATACAAGTTACCCCTAAAACCAATGTTACATTAGGCAATGTCAAGTTGATGAGTATGCCAGACTTAATGACTGTGGTTGCCGATCTTGTTGCCAGACCATGTCAGTTTACAGGACTGAAAAAAATCACTGTCATGTCAAATTTAATGACTGCCTGCCCACTTTCTAGCACAGTTGTGCTCTCCACTTTTTCTGACAGTCAACATGTGCTGGCCTACCGAGCCAGTGCTATACAAAGAATTAAGCAGCACTGCAAGATCAGGTGCAATCTCTACCCTTTTTTGTTTTGTCCATTCCGTCATGGTACGTAAAACACAAGATACAAGACAGATGAGCTTCTCATATGTTTGTGAGTTCCAAAACAAGGTAAACCTGCATTTCCTTATTCCTCATCACTGTATTATATGCATTGTATTTCTGGATTAGCATTCATTTGTTGTCAGCTCTCATGCACAGGGCCCACCCCTATGACTAATGACAAAAATCAAACCTGTTTGATTTTGTTAGAGCAAGGTATGGACTAGTTGGAATGAATTGCAGGACATGTCACATTACATGACTGGCTTCACATTAGCGTGCCACTGACTGCTTCTGACTCACTAAAGTAATGTAAATGAAGGGTACTACTGAAAATCACTAGATAAGTCATCTAATGTGACATGGCCTTAAGAAGACATCATAACAGTTGTATCACCTAAACCTGCTTAACCCTCAACTACTCGCACAGTGTACTTTATGCACCAGCGTTAAAATGGCTATTTATATTCATGTTGTGAGGTTGTAATATAAAATATAACAATAATTTAAAATTGTATGTTTTTAATGTAATTAAATACCATATTACTGAATTGTATTGCACAGTCTAGAACTATCTGAAGATAAACCTGATCCACTTCTCCAGTGCTCATTCATCACCGGTCACACTTTCATTCACTGCAGGATTTGTACATGTATCACATTTCACTTAAGTTGCTGAATGTCCTTTGCAGACAAAGTCATTGCAAGAAGAACATCTCATCATTGTCATACATATGTAAGTACCCGAGTGGTGTACCAAATGCACCATATGAAAATTGCGATATAGCATCCACTCATAAAATCAGCTGGGGGCACTGGAGGGAAACCACTGTACTTGTAGTGAATCAAGCTAAGGATAAATAGAGGATGCTGCTGGTAGGTTCAAATAAAATGACGTTGAACAAAAATAACTGAGATTGGTGTATAAAATACACCAGTGTGAGTAGTTAAGGGTTAATCTAGTGTAATACTTATGGAGAGCCAGGGCCTGTCCAGGCAACAATGGATGTAAAACTTGCCAAATACAAATTCTACATGTTCTACTGGAAACAATGCTGATCTCCTGATAAAGAGACTATGAGCATAACTAATTTTCTGTGTCTTTATCTGACATTATATCTTCTTTGGTGGTTATTTCAAAGATCATAATAAAGAGCCGCTTTTCCCTCTTTGTCTCCTAAAATAATTTTTAATCTTTTACACTTTGTGACTTCTTTTAGACAGGCTTTCATAGAGATGGCACTGCCGTCCACACTGCTGTCTCACTCACAACACTGACACTGCTTAAATTCTGGCCAGGATAATTCATACATGACATTTCAGGTACCTCAGCTTCCTCCTACAACCCTGGCAACTCTTAACTGGCCTGATGTGAGCAAGTCTGGGTGCTTGAGTATGGGCACCCTGAACTGGAGTAGTGACTTATCCAGGTTGAACACTGCATGCCCTACACCTAGTGCTGCCAAGGCTAGCTTCCAGTTTCATTTAATGGGAAAAGCAGGTTTTAGTTGCCATGTATTGCTTCTGTAATCTAGGTTCACTGTTTGAATTAGACCTCGTCATTCTTCCACAGCCTCATTATACAACACTCATTTAACCTTTTTAGCACTCAGGCTTTCTTTCAGAAACACTCTGTATAGACCACTGCAGTTCACCAACTGGGCCACCATTGAAGCTGTGCCTGATAAAACCATCTTCTCTTTTGTGTTTCATATTAACTAAAATATATGTTGACTTTACTTTTCAAGTAATGCTTCTGTTGCTTGTAAACTGAAACAGGCTCTGCTGTGCAGCTTAATAACTGATTCTAAATCTCAAACCCAATGTACTTTTCGTTTTACTTTTTGAACTCGTTATGATATTTACTTTCCTGTAACATATTTGAATTGTGGTACACTCCTGCTTTGAAATGCGTTTCTGAATCCTGATGAAACACATCTCTAAGAAAACCTCAATGGAAAACCACTGGACGGTAGAGCAATGTTAATTAATTTGAATAAAACGTTTCTACCACTATAGGTCCAGATTAATAGTGTTTACAAATAAAATTAAGCTATTGATATGTTTTTGCTTATACAAAACTGAAGATGACGACTCGTGCAAGCATACCACAGTGTTTTAAGTTTCAAAAGAAATGCAACATCTGTGCGGGAAAACCGCATAGGCTCATTCATCAGCGATCTGCCCTCCCACCAGCAAGTTGCTCAAAGTGCCACTTTGGATTTCTTTCGAGTGCCCTAATGCCCAAACGTTTCAGTTTAGGAACATATGGCAACCAAGTGGACTGTACATCCCAATCTGCTTCCAATCAGAGTTATCAATGCGATGCGCACATCCACACCATTCGTTTTTCACATATACATTGTATTAGCTCCGATCTCGCAATATTATATGCACACATTACCTAAAGCTGAATGCATGCCGCACGTTAAATACTATAAAAACCATACATGAAAGCGCACCCTGCTTGCCACACTGTAGCGCCTTTGGATCAATTTGCTGATAATCAATAGCGTAGAAACTGGACAAACAGGCGCAGCGCGCGTTCTATTCAAAAGGCGCACTTCATCTTCGCATATAAAAGTTGCTGTTTTTTTATCATCCCTCTACAATGTAGCATCAGCAAGGTGATAGATGGTGCCGCGGATCTCGGCAGGGCCCCCGAGAAAGATCTGTGAAAATATGGCGGCTTCCCATCTTTCCTCTCATCTCCACTCCTGTCCAGCCAAGTTGCCTCAGCCGACAGGTATAACTCCGCTTTAGATCGCCGACACCCCGGGGCCCCACACTATACGGACTATACTAGGTGCACAGGATGAATTAAGAGACTGGACTCGCTTTGGGGGCTCATGTGCTACTTATTGCCTCCGCTTTTTTTGTGGACACTCCCTGTCCGGGACACTCATTTTCGGAGCATTTATCCATCTGCATTCCATTTGAACTCTCTTTTATTTGCCCGCCTAACATCAACACTAGTCTCTCTGAACTATAGCGCTTGTCAGATTTGCTGCTGTTAAATGCATCAATCAACAGGCGGCGGTGGCAGCGGCGCTTGGCGGATTCCAGCCTCGGTGCATTCCGCAGCGCATCTGAACGGCACAACGATGCCGGAGCCAGCAACACCTCCAACACGCGCAGCATTCGAATCCAAGCAGGGTTAGGTTACAGGCTTGGTACGGCACCCTTCTGTGTTTCATTCATCCCCACTGGCCGTTATGAATACTGTACTTTTTTTTCACAGCGTGCATGCAATTTGCGGGAATGAATCCCCCGTTTGCAAACATGCACACTCCCCCCAGCAAGAGGAGCTCTCCGCGTGACAAGAAGAAATCCCGCTCGCTCTCTCGTGCATGCAGGTCACCTTTAAAAGCTTACCTAGAAAATCGCCAATGTTTCATTGCAATGCGAACGACACGGAGATGTGCAGCTAATCCCTGCCTCTCCGGCTCCTAACCCCTCCTAGTTAAGAGCTCCGAGTAAAGGAGGGAGCAGGGGGAGGATTCCAGAAGTGGGAATACCGGAAGCGCGTCATCAGTGCGGGACCAACACGCGGGGGATCCTAGGACCGAGCGATGGTTAGCTTTAGGGGGAAAAAACGAAAATTAAAAGAACGAAGATGAGTAGCTCACCTCATGATCTGCTCTTTGATTAGTTGCTTATTTGTCATTTCATTTACAAACCTCTGTAGTGCGTGATGCTTATTTGCTTTTTGTTTTGCAAGACTGCCCTGCCGGAATTGAGCGCTTGACGGAAAAATAAAACTCTGGGAATACGTGGACATGAAATTAGGGTAATCGCTCTAATTTCTGAGGTTTCGGTAAAATACTGGGAATGAGATCGCTTTTCGTAAAAGAAAAAAGAACCACTTATTGTAAAGGGTTCAGATGACAGGTGTAGAAATCCAAAGGATGGATGTCATCCATCAGTTTCATACTCAAATATGTACAAATCGTTTGGTGAAAGAATACCAGTAATTGCGTAAATAAATACGTAAATATATACGTATACGCGAAAATATATACATATATAAACAAGAACCCAAATTTAATCCGAGAATCGGTGCGGAGGACCGCCGGAAGGAGTGACTACAGGCAGAAGAGGATCTCTTCCATTCATATGTGAAGGGAGCTTTTGATAAATGCATGTTTCTAAATGAAGAAAAGCTTCTTAAGAAATCTGGATACAGAAAACACGATTGAACCTTTGTTTGTGGAACTACACAATTGCATTATTTAATACCATTGTCATTAACATTATTAGCACCGTTGTATTGTAGGTGTGTTATATAGCATATATTACGAAAAAATGGAAATAACTTTATATCATAATGTTTTAATAACATATTTCAAAGGTATACAATAAAATTGTCATGTCTGCAACTTAGATGCAATAGTTTCTGAGAAAAAAATATCACCTGGACATTATTATGGCTGATATTTGGTGGCACAAGACTTGACAGTGATGTCCACTAACAAATGTTCCTTGTAGCCATCCATAAGTTTCTTGTGTCTATCTAGTGGTTGCTTCTCACAGTTTTCAACTGCAATTTGTTTGGTCATGAACAGGTAAATGTCTTAGTAACTATTCTCAGTTTGATTGAGATCAGCGTCTGTATTTTTCAGGCATCTCGGAATGACTTGTATCAATTGCACTAAAAGTCTGACCAGGATAAGAATTTGTCCTACACAAAGTAGGACATGAAAAATGGTTATGAATGACATCACAATTTTACAGCACCCAGAGCTGCAAATTGGTACTCATGGTGGCATTTTAGTTTTCTGATATTAATGCTAAGGCTTCACCCCAAAGATGATGATAGCAGCAGTATTCTAAGTAGTAGTTGGATAAGAAGAATTAATACATATGAGGTAGGATATTGTGTAAAACTGTAGGTATTTTTTGCCACTTAGCAACAATATAAAGAATAATACTGTAATGAATGCCGAGATGGATAAACTGAGACACAAACACCGAATTACAGTAAAGCCAGATGACTGGCATGTATATATAACAATGAATGATCTACAGTTGTACATTCTGAAGAATTACCTTCCTGGTGTTATGGCCATGGGAAACACCTCGTAAAGTAATAGTTACTGGAACTCGCCATTGCTATTCTTGCACTGTTATTGAAGCTGCAGTCACTTTTCCACTGTTTCTCATTGTAAGTTGGATGCCATTTACCTCTCACTGACCCTCCCTTATCATCTCCAAAGCTCTTCTTTACTCAAAGCCCTGGGAATCTCTCCTGCTCGCTTGAACCTTCCTGGACTTGTAAAGTGTAACACGAATATTCCAGGTGTTGATTGAATGCAGAGTTTAGTATAACTGTGTGACATTTCTGATGTATTTCAGCCAGAGTTGCTTCTCTTCTTGGTGTTCAGATTCTTGTTCTTTTTTGTTAATGTTTTAGTCTTTTATTTGTGTTAATGTTACTTTTGTTAATTTTTTGTTTCATTCCCTGTGCCTGTTTTATGTCCATCTCTGCAAAGCACTGACCTCATTCCTGTGAAGGCTGTGGTAATCCCAAAATCACTTGCGGTTCATTTGAATGCCCTAATGGTGTGGTGACTTTCTCTTGTGACTTTTCTTATGCTTTCTTATGTTATTGTGATTTACTGGATTTTTGACCTTTGTGCTCTGTATTTCAACTATTCTTTGAATTTGTAATTGGAACTTGTTTGCCTTGGATTGCCTTTGCCTTTCAAGCACTTCCTGCTGTGTCTTTTGTGCTCTTCACAGCTTTACTGTGTAAGTGAGACTTTTTTGAAAATAAGTATTTTATTTATAGATATTATATGAGAGGGAGTCAAACTAAAGTTAGAAAATGGGATTTATTAGAAAATGGAACAAACCTTAACAAAACTGATAATGTGATTTCTCAATGGAGTCTGCACCCTTCTCAATGCACTTGCGCCACCTGTCTGGAAGTGCCTGGATTCCAACAGAATAAAAGGTTTTGTCTTGTCCTCGCAACCACTTGTGCACTGCTTTCTTCATGTCGTCATCTGTCTTGAATCGACGACCACCCAGATGTTTTTTTAGCAGTCCATAAAGGTGGAAATTACACAGTGCCAAATCTAGCGAATAAGGAGGATGTGGCCATACCTCAAACTTCAGTTTCTCCAGACAAGCCTTGGTTTTCTTATCAGTGTGTGGGTAAGCATTGTCTTGCAGCAAAAGGACTCCTTGAGACAGCAGTCCCCGCCGCTTGGATTGAGTAGCAGGCTTCACATTGGTCTCCAGTATTTCACAGTAACATGCCCTCTGTGCTAATAGCCAAGGTTTTTGATGGTATTTCTCCCTGCAGTGGGCATTTTGAGTATTTTCAGCACTTTGTGCTTTGGGGATTTTTAGTTCATAGCAAGTACGCTGTGTCACGCATGAGTGCCAGAGGGTCACCTTCTAGGTTTGTCTAAAGTAAGTAGTACCACCCTAGCACGACAGGGGGACATTATTGCTAATGGCCTTGTCTCCTTTTTCCCCTCACAGCCTTGAAAAACCACTCATTGAGGGCACTGAAGCAAAGTTAACTGCACCTCTTCCGGTTCACCTAGTATAAAAGCAGAATGTTCCCAGAAGGTAGCCCCTCATTTTGGTGCTGACCTTGCAACTGTGCAGACCTAAATCAGGGCTGGCTACCACATCGTTCTGTGAGAAAGACTATACCTCTCAAACAGCACACTAAGGGGCATATTTTTCATTGATTTTCTTGATTTTCTTTTATTCCAGTTAAACAGTTTTGCCTAGTTGGCACCCCAAATATTTGGCTTTTCCCTGCCTTTTCATTCACAGGTTACAACTGTCAATCGCCCATCCAGCCCCACCTATCTTCAGTGTAATATGTTGGCTAGTGCAGTACAGTTTGCACCCATGACCACCTGTGTGTTGCTACTGTGATATCTTTTGTGTGGTGATTTGGATGAATGCATCTGGCTTTAACATTACCTCAAATGGAATGGTGGAACAAAGCATAAATCTGTGTATTACTTCACACCTTGTAAGTGCGTTCAAAGTTTGGTGGCAAAGTTAAAAAATATTTGGTTATGCTGTACCCAAATCATCACTATTTCAAGCCTGCATTTTCCCCTGGCCAAAAAAATATGTTACCCACATTTTAATTTCATCTGATGGCACATGGCTTCTCCACGTGAAATATGGAGTGATCATATAACTTACAAGATTTGTTATGAATATTATTCCATCAAATTTATATCTTTTTTTTTAACACCCTTGTTGTCCAGTGTTTGCAAAACATTTTGTCTTCCTTGGGATTTGCATACTGATCTCTGCCTCAAAGCCATCTTCTGGCTGCTCCTAGAAAGTTAGGACAACCCAAAAGCTCTTCTAAATCCATGTGAACTTAAAAATAGTTTCCTAAATTTGGAAAATTGATAAAATGCTTTTACTGCTACACGTAAGTGTAGAGGAGGACCAAACTTGCATCACTGTGAGATTTTTGAGCTAATAAGGGCTGTATTTCTACTCTGAGATGCTTGACGGTTTGATTTTACTGGCACAGGACTCATTGCTGTCCAGTTTAAAACTGTCTGCTTATGCCTCTTTAACCTTTTTTGTGCTTTTGGATGTGTATGTTAGGCCATTCCATGACCTTTAATCCAGGCCTAGCTTTCTGATGCTAGGTAACACATTGCTTTCCAAAATTGGTATTGGCAGTAATGGTAATCCTCTGACGTCATGATTCCTTTAATATGTCCAAGGTCTTCATTTCCTGAGACAGCAAAACACTGATACAGTGCATTGGTGCACCCACCACACGACAAACCCACTCAGGAGCAAACCAGACCCATAATATTTTAGAACCTCCACCATGTTAAACTGTTGGAAGTGTGTTCTTTTCCTTATAAGGTTCCTTTCTTCATCTATAAATGTATCTGTAGATACATTGCCAAAGAACTCAATTTTGGTCTCGCCTATCCACAGAGTATTTTCCCAGAAGGACTGTGGTTTGTCAAGGTGGGTTTGAGCAGAGATCTGACATGCCTTTTTACGTCTTCTCCCATAAAGTCCTTCTTACTTTAGTGCACTGTGTATGGTGCAGTTTGAATCTAAAACTCCAGATTGCTCTTGGTTAGCACTGAGCTCTTTGGATGTTGTAGATAGTGCTTTTTCAATAGTTTGTACTAACCTTCAACTACATCCTGGCCGGTTCTTGATGGTTCCATAAGTAGAAGCTTTCTTAGTAACTGTGCGAACTGTAGACACAGGAATCCCAAGGTCTTTGGAGATGGCCTTCTATTCTCTGATTTTGGTGATAATGGCTTTTCTGATGTTCTTGGGCAGCTTTCTTTTCTTTCTTTTCTTCACCATTGTGAAAATGAAACAGGGAGTGTATATAGCAATTTTTAAATATTAAATCCATCATTCAATGATTCATTCAAGTCATACAGTATGGGCACTGACAGTTGATCACAGATAAGTTTATTTTTAATGGAATGAGAATGTTGCTCATTTGTTCAAACTGATTTGAATTGTTCATAAGAATTACAATAATCATGTCTGGGTTACTTTTTTTTTCTTGGAAATTACTACATTTGCGTTGCACAGATTTTTTTGTTGTATACCTTTGAACATACTATTAAAATATTATGATGTTTTTCCAATTTCTCAAGATATTGTACATAACATACCTATAATAGAAGGGTGCCAATAATGTTGACCTCAACATTATCTTTCTGGCTATTTTTATCAATTATGTCATACTCGTGTGTATTATGCCATTCCAAAACCTGATTTGTCTAGTACAAAGTTTTGGAGAGTGACAGAGTCTCACAACAGAAATAACCATAAGACAGAGACCTATCATGGATAACGGCACAATCACACTGACACCAACACTGATTTATACTGGGACATTTTAATCCTGCTAGTCAATCTCACAGTGTATCCTTAGACTGTATAGAGGTGTAAAGTATAAATTACTTGGAGGAAAGTCACACCATATAGTATTTGACCTTTTCTTTAGTGAAGTTATGCTTGGCCCACTGCATTTCCATGCTGCTTCCATCATGCATTTCATATAGATATTTGAATTTGGCATTATACTGGTATGGCCAGTTCTGTACAGCACATTGTCCAGACCATTTTTGGGGTAAAAAAATAAGCCAGACAGCTCCAGACACCAGAGTTTAATTCCCTTCCATCCACTGGCTATCTGAAATAGACCATATTTTTTAGAAATATTCAGAAATTAAAAGCTCGTAAGTGTATTAATGAGTCAACTTTAAACTATAAATCTTTGCAATTGAAATTGAAAAAGTCTGAGCAATGAAATGGTAGAAACCTGAGCAACAAAGATTTTTTTCTTCTAAACATAGCAGTTACTGTATACATTGAGACCTGAAGTAACCCATAGTGTATGCTTTTAATGAGGATTAGAGAGGCAGGAAAATTAAGTCAATCAATAAATGATTGATGTTAGAAATTAGCCCGAGTTACAATGCAAGTGCAAAACACTCTCCAGGCACTGTGGTCATTCAGTACCATGAGTACCCAGCTTGAGTTAATGTGCATTACATTATTTCACTCCATCTTGTGTTGGAATGCCAGAATCCAGAGCTGTTTATGCAACTTCAGCACCTTTTTTGCCCTTGCTCTCCTTAACTGGATTATGTACTGGAGCATTTTGTCTGTGATTTAAATATGAAAGTTTAGTTTAAAGAGGCAGCAAATATACTGCAAAGTAGGGTTTTTGATAATTTGGAAAATCTAAAATTGAAATGGATTCATGTGATTTGCTCATACCTTGAGTTCATTGTGTGTTTCAGGTCTCACCATCAGATACCCTTTCCCAGGCAACCCAGCCAGGGTCGATCTGGCCCCAACTTGTATCCCAGTTGTGTTAGTCCACAGATCACCTCTTTTGAACCAAAGCCCTCTAGTGGCTCTTTCCGAAGCTTCTAATGGTTTGGATGGCTCTCCTCTTTCTGGTGAAACTAAGCATTATGTAAACTTTGCAGAATGAGCAGCCTGCAAAGCCTCTACATCTTACTTAATCTGGCTGGCAGTGTGCTCACCAACCCTGTCTCCAGCACTACTCTAGTAGCTCCTGGTACTTAGCAAGCATCCTCTTATGTACCTCCTCCATATTGTCTTCCCAGGGCACTGTCAATTCTGTCATGACCAGTTGTTTTGAAGCCTCTGATGAAATGACTGTTAGTTTGAAGTGACGCTGTTCCTATGTGGACTGGAAATTTGACTTGCTTGCCAAGGTAACCTTTAACTGCCAGTCTTGTGTAGGAGTTAGTAGGCCTGCCAATTTTTTCTGGGCTTTTAGAGGGGCTGCCTTCCTGCTTTCACAAAGGTAATGTGCTTTCTGAGAGAAGGATGGTGTTTGCTGGCAATGATGACTAAAGAGACACTATTTGCCAATGCTTTCAGCGCTTGGTTGTGTTGCCAGCAGTAGCGTTCCACTCCCAGGGCTATTGGACAGTTTCTCAGAATGTGTTGTAGTGTCCCTTTGCTGGAATAGAGGTAGTAAGATAGTGATTTATGCTTGTCCCAAATATGGACATCAAAGACATCCTGGACCAAGAAATTTATGTGCCACGGTTCTGCCTGCCCAATGTCAGACCGTGAGATTTTCTGTTTCAGTGCACTGTCCCACCTCTTTCATTCCCCGGTCTCAATCCCACTATCCTGCTAGTTCATTCCTCTTCCACATCTATCCACACAACCTTCTGTACAAGGTTCCTCAACAACAACATTTATTTATATAGCACATTTTCATACAAATAATGTAGCTCAAAGTGCTACTTTCCTTGCATCCGTACCTGATTTGATCAAGCCTTCAGGAAGCTACCCAGCCCTACTTGTCCAGTTGCCACCATTCCCACAAGTGGCAAATGCCTTGTTCGTGACTCTATCATCTCTAACTCATTTAGGGCCTTTCATTTCCTGTCTGTCCGAACCTTATCACCTGCCATTAAAACTTTAGGGTCCCTGGAGTCTCTAAACTGCAGTGCTTCTATTGAATGAGAATCTATAAAGTTTTTCATTACACTGATGAATGGGAGCTGCAGCATATTACTTTTCCCATAGTGAGTTACACTGCTCAGGCTGCATGTGAGACCTAGCCATCACTAATGTATCATTTCATATTTTCTTGCTTGCTCTTGCAACCTGTAGGGGGCACTGAAAAGACAAAGAGATGTAGCTCTTTATCCTTTCTTGGAACCCCAACATACTATCACATTTACTTAAACCCCAAGCAAATAGATCTGAAACCCATCTTGCTCATGTCTGTCTAGATTTTGCTTTGTCTTCCCCTCTGGGATGCCCGGAGAAGACTCTCATACAGAACACTTGGTTTGGTATGCCCGCCTTGCCCTGTGACTTTTCCTATTCCCTGGCAGAGGTATAACCAGAAAGGGTGGTGCTGAATATCTTTGTTGACCTTTCTGGGCCATTGTGGACTCTCCACACTTCAGGTTTGCCTTCAGGTGTTTCCTGGATCTTGCACATTCAGTGTGTTCCTGCAATAAGAAGAGGACAGACCTTACATCCTTGAATTTAGTTATGTCTCCCACATCTGTAGAGCATTTAATGTAAGGAGCCAGAGTGAGCCGTGATATTTCATCAGTCTGTCAGTCATTTTCCAACCCGCTATATCCTAACACAAGGTCACGGGGGTCAGCCAGCACAAGGCAGGAACAAATCCCGGGCAGGGCGCCAGCCCACTGCAGGACACACACCAAGCACACACTAGGGATAATTTAGGATCGCCAATGCACCTAACCTGCATGTCTTTGGACTGTGTGAGGAAACCCACGCATACACGGGGAGAACATGCAAACCCCACGTTGGGAGGATCCGGGAAGTGAACCCAGGTCTCCTTACTGTGAGGCAGCAGCGCTACCACTGCACCACCGTGCCGCCTGTGATATTTTGTTTTATTAAAATGTGATTGACTGAAGGTGATACAGGGGAGCAGTGGTAGCACTGCTGCCTTGCAATATGGAGGTTTGCATACCAGGTCCTGGTTATGTGGAGTCTGCATGTTCTCCTCTTGTCTGTGTGGGTTTCCTCCGGGTGCTCCAGTTTCCTCCTACTGTCCAAAGACATGAATGTTAGGTGAATTGCCAATGCTAAATTGGCCCTGGTGTGTGTTTGGTGTGTGGGTGGCTGTGACAATTGATCACAGGTGAGTCTAGTTTTAATGCAGTGGAAAGGTTATTCATTTGTTCAAACTGACTTGAATACATTCTGTTCAATAAAGCCTTGGGTTTGCCCTGACTGGTGTCCTATTCTGGGTTTGTTCCTGCCTTGTAAACTGTGCCAGCCAGGAAAGGCTCCAGCACCTCCTATGACCCTGGTCTGGATTAAATGTGTTAGAAAATGACAAGACATAACACAATTGACTGAAATAAGTTCATAAGATCATAGCTTGTGACATTCATAATATTTAGCATTCATTCTGAATTTGTTGTGAGTACAATATGGCATGGTTTGCAATCATTAAATCGATCTTTATTTTATATACTGTCAGGTTCATATGTATTTGGACAGTGACACAATTTTCATATTTTTTTCTCTGTACGCCTCTACAATGAATTTAAAATAAAGCAATTATTATGTGATTGAAGTGTACAGTAGACTTTCAGGTTTAATTTAAGGGGTTTACCAAAAATATAAGCCGCTTAGGAATGGCAGCCATTTGTCTGTATAGCCCTCCCATTTCCAGGGACTCAAAAGTATCTGACTATTGACTGACAAGCTGCTTCATAGCCAGGAGGGAGCAGGTCCCTCATTATTTCATTAAATATTAACCAAGTAAAAGGCAGATGATTCCAACTGTGGAATTTGCATTTGGAAGCTGTCACTGTGAAAATTCAATATGAGGTCCAAAGAACTGCATACTTTTAGAGAGATAACAGAAACACCAGGATTGGCCAAATCAGCCATTTGGTGTATTCTTAAAAAGAAGGAACATGCTGGTAAGCTCAACAACACCAGAAGGTGTGGAAAACCACAGAAGACAATTGTGCTGGATGATTGTGGAATTCTGTCTTGGTGAAGAAGAACTTTTTTACAACATATAGCCAAACCATGAAACCTCTCTGGGTGGTAGGTCTATCATAGCCAAAGTCTACAATCAAGAGAAGGCCTCATGAAAGTAAAGACAGAGGGTTTACCACAAGGTGCAAACCACTGGTAAGCCTCAAGCATAGGAAAAGCAGATTAGACTTTGCCAGAAAACATCTTTTAAAAGCCTGTCCAGTTATGGAATAATTTTAGTTGGACAAAGAAAACTAAGATCAATATACATTAGAATGTTGGAAAAAGAAGAGTATGGAGAAGAAGTAACTGTTCATGATCTAATGAATACCACATCATCTTGGAAACATGGTGGAGACAGTGTTATGGTATGGTCATGCCTGACTGCCAGTGGAAGTCGGTCACTGGCGTTTATTTATGATAGGACTCCGCTCAGAAGTAGTAGGATTAATTCTTTTTTTTATTTTATTGATTTTATTGTAACCATTCCATACAAATAGATACATTTTTACAAAAATAGGATTGAAAAAAAATCAACCCCTACCCCTGAGAAAAAGAGCATGGCCAACAGAGTAAAACTTAAAGCTAGTAAAAATAAGTACATTGTTAAGTTTAATAAGCGGATAAAGATAAATAGAGAAGAAAAAGAAATGGAAAGAGAATCTGCTTTCTCAGTGCTTTAAGAGCTTAATCTAAAATGTTATTGATTAGATTCTGCCAGGTTTTGAAAAAGTACTGCACAGATCCTCTAAGTGAGAATTAGATTTTTTTTAATTTCAAATAGTATAAAACATCATTTACCCACTAACTTAAAAGAGGAGTGTTAGGATTCTCCAGTTGAGCAAGATAAGTGTATGTGCCAATTGTGTAGTGAATGCAATCACGATTTGTTTGTCCTTCTCCACTTTAAGTCCATCTGGAAGTACACCAAACACAGCTGTTAATGGGTTAGGAGGGATTGTGACACCAAGGCTGTCTGAAAGGCATTTAAAGATTTTGCTCCAGAATGATGTTAATTTGGTGCAGGCCCAAAACATGTGACCCAGTAAGGCTTGAACTTGATTGCAGCATTCGCAGGTTGGATCTTGCCCTAGAAACATTTTGGACAATTTTAAGCAAGACAGATGTACTCGATATATAATTTTGAGTTGGATAATTATATGCTTTGTGCATATGGAGCTTGAGTGAATTCTCTGCATTGCTACCTTCCACTCCTTTTCTGATATGTTGAGTGAGAGATCATTTTCCCATTGTCCTCTTGGATCCTTGAAAGGGAGGGACTGTGAAATGGTTTTATACTTTGCAGAAATGCTGTCTGAGTCCTCGAAACTGAACAATATTTTTTCCAGCATAGAGGAAGGTGGGAGATGAGGAAAATCAGGCAGGTTCTGTTTAACCAAGTTTCTAATTTGAATATAGTGAAAGAAATGTGTTGCTGGAAAGTTAAATTTGGAATCTAATTGTTTGTAGGATGCAAAGATGTTGTCTATGTACAGATCTCTAAGTGATTTAATCCCAAATGTTTTCCAGATATTAAAAAAAATATATATGTTTGCGAGGGTTGAAAAAGGTGGTTCTCATGCAGCGGTGCCACAGATAATAGCTTCTCTATCTTAAAATGCTTCCTATATTGGTTCCATATTCTGAGTGAGTGAAGCACAATTGGGTTGTTAGTATATTGGCGATAACTTGCATTTATAGGGGCAAAAAGCTGTGAATATAAAGAAGTACTGCAGGATTTTATTTCTATTGCAGACCGAGCCTGTGTATGTTCATCTATTTGTGTCCAGGTTTTTATAGCTTGTATGTTTGCTGCCCAGTAATAAAACTGAAAGTTAGGTAGAGCTATGCCACCTTCTGCCTTAGGTCTTTGAAGGGTCGCTCTTTGGATACGTGGATGTTTTAAATTCCAAATAAATGAGGTTATGGTTGAATCTAATTGCTTAAAAAATTATTTATTGATGTATATTGGAATGCTTTGAAATAACTTATTTTATTTTAAGCTTAGAAAGGATATTCATCTTAACAATGTTAATTCTTCCAGCGAGAGTGAGATGAAGGGTTGACCATCTATGTAAGTCTTGCTTAATTTTTCCCATACAGACGGCAAAATTTTGTTAATAAAGAGCTCTATATTTACTTGTGATGTTTACCCCTAGGTATTTAAACTGAACTGCAATGATAAAAGGGAAGTTTGATCTTGTGCTTGAGAATTCACTGAAAGAGCACACTTTTATTCAAATTAATTCTGAGACCATAAATCTTTGAAAATTCTGTAAGTGCTGTTAGGACTGCAGGTACAGTGTTTTGTGGGTCTGATATATACAGTATCATATCATCTGCATATTGAGAAATTTTCTGTTCCAGTCCTTCTCTGATAATCTCCTTTTATCTGATAAGCATTTCGACAGTGAACTGCCACTGGCTCAATAGTGATTGCAAAAAGTAGTGGTGACAAGGGGCATCCTTGTCTGGTACCATGTTCTAGTTTAAAGTAGTCTGAACAAATGTTAATACAAACTGAAGCTTCTGGATTGGTATACAGTAGTTTGATCCATGCTCAAATTTTCGGGCCAAACCCAAATTTCTCTAATGTAGTGAAAAGGTAGTTCCATTCAATCATATCAAATGCTTTTTCTGCATCCAACGATAATAATATCTCTGGGGTGTTTGACTTTGTGGGTGAATATATTACATTAAACAGGCGTCGAAGATTAGAGGCTAAGTGTCAGCCTTTAATAAATCCAGTTTGATCTTGTGCTATTACAGAAGGCAGAACTTTCTCCATCCTTCTAGCTAGGACTTTGGAGAGTATCTTAACGTCATTATTCAGAAGTGAAATTGGTCTGCTTGGCGAAACGTTTGAGGTAGAATTTGATTGTCTCTAGCTTCTGTGAATGTTGCTAATAAAAGGGGAGCTAGCTGAGTGGAGAATTTCTTATAAAATTCAACAGGGTAACCATCAGGGCCTGCTGCTTTCCCACTCTTAAGAGACTTTATAGTATCTAGTAATTCTGATAGTGTCAAAGGTTTATCCAATTCCTCTGCACTAAAAGTATCTTTTTGTGGTATCTGTAATGCATCCAGAAATACATTAGATTGTGTGGTGTCTTCTTTAAACTCAGCAGAATATAAAGATTTATAGTAGTCTCTAAATATGGGCATTATATGTGCATTATATTTTTATGGTCAATTATTTGGTCTCCGATTGTGTTGGTGATTGCTGGGATTGCATTGCGAACTTCTTGCTTGTGGATTTGTTGAGTTAAGAGCTTATTAGCTTTCTCTCCGTGTTCATAGTAATGATGTCTTGATTTTAAAATGAGTTGTTCAGTTTCTTTAATTTATAAGAGACTGAACTCTGAATGCAGAGCCTGCCTTTTCCTTGGACACCTGGCGTGTTCTTGATCTATTCTAGTAATATCACTGATTAGCTCTGATACCTTCTTGGTTTCTAATTTATTTCTGTGGGAAAGATTTGAGATAATCTGTCCTCTTAAGAAGGCCTTTAGGGTTTTCCAGAGTATTCCTGCAGAGACCTCTGAGGATGTATTTGTCTCTAGAAAAAAACCTGATTTGTTTTGATATAAATTCTGTACAGTTCTCGTCTGCTAATAAAAGTGGGTTAAGACGCCATCTGCGAGATGAGTATGTGGGGCATAATGATTTTAGCTCCAAAATCAGAGGGGCATGGTCGGAAATAACAACAGCGTCGTACTTGCAAGATTTAATCGTATGCAAGAAATTGTTATCTATGAAGAAATAATCAATTCTTGAGAAGCAATGATGCACTAGTGAGTAGAAGGAATATGTAGCAGGATTAATTCTGAATGTTCAGGGCTATAGTATTTTCTCAGTTTCAGCCAAATGCTACAAACATGATAGGATGACACACACTTCACAGTACAGATGGACAGTGAGGCAAAACATTCTGTAAAAGCAAACCAAGTGCTTTTCAAGGCTAAGAAGTGGATTATTCTTCAATGACCAAGTTAATCAAATGACCTCAGCCCAACTGGACATGCATTTCACTTGCTGAGGACAAAATTAATGTCAGAAAGTCCAATGAACAAGCAGTACATGAAAACAACTGCAGTGAAGGCCTGGCAAAGCATCACTAGTGTGGAAACCCAGCACTTGGAGATGGCCATGGGTTCAAGACTCCAGGCAGTAATTGACTGTAAAGGATTTTCAATCAAATATAGAAAATGATCATTATATTTATGATTATGTTAGTCTGTCCAAATACTTTTTATCCACTGAAAATAGGGGGACCCTGTATAAAAATGGCTCTTTTCTAAACAGCTCATACAATATTTTTGTTAAACATCTGAAATTAAAGCTGAAAGTCTACACTTCAATCACATCTTGATTGCTTTGTTTCACATCCACTGATGTGGTGTGCAGAGTAAAATTTATAAAAAATGTGTCATTGTCTAAATAATTACGGACTTGACCGGGACATATTTCAAAATAAATATTAAATAAGTGAGCTTTCCGTTACATATTAAAATTGTATTCTAAAAGCAAAAGTAGGTAAATAACAAGAGACTTGTACATTAGAGCAGAGCAGGCAGGCATGACTGTGTGGTAATATTAGGACTGGCGCAGTCGTTACAGAAGGACAGAAATAGGATACAATTTCAATCAAGTCAGTCAGAAATGTCTGAGAGAAAAGATGAGTCTTTGGACAATATTTGAATAAATCCACTGATGGAGCTTTTTGATCAGACCTGAGTGGGAAAATTCCAGAAGATAGTGGACACAGTGCTTACTGGTAGATCAGCAAGAGTTCCAAAACAGGTCAATGGCATCAGTTTAGTCACCAGCATGCATACTTTGTGTTTCCTAATTTTTCATCTGTCTGCTTCTGACAGCAAATAATGATAGATGATGATGTTACTTACAGTAGTTACTTTGTTACTTGGTATTGCATAATCTTATTTTTATATATTTTTTTATATTTTTCTTTTTTCTTTCTTCATCATTTAAATCACTTTGAACTACATCATTTGTATGAAAACGTGCTCTATAAATAAATGTTGTTATTGGTGTTGTTGTGTTTCTGTTTTTTATAAAACTGTTGCTCCCCTACTCTGTTTCTCTTCTCAGTATCTACTGCCAGACTGCTCTGCTGCACATGGAAAAGTCGTCTTAGATAAAGGAGCATTAAATCATCAGATGGAAAGATTCTCTCCTCAGATTGGGTGGCCAGCACTGACTCCATTATAGAAAACACAGGAGCAGGTAAGTGGCCGCTTGGCTGAGGTCTTCAGGACTGACTTTATTTTCAACTTTCTCTTGTATGATTTTAATCATCTCCATTGTCAAATTTTCTTTAATTAATTAATGGACATATATTGTAGGTTTCCATTTTTGTTCAATCAGTTTCTATCTTGATCTCTGTATGTTTCATAATCTGTACTCGTATTTTAAACTCCACGCAGATCACCATGTGTTTGTACTGTATTTCCTTAATTTTTATTTAACATTTTTAGTTTAGTTTAGTTCATGTGGTTAGATTATTGGCCTTACGGTACTTGTGTTTGGTGTTCTAGTTGGACCTTCAATCATTTATGTGTAAGGTTTGTATCTTCTTCCCACATTCCCATTTGTTATTCCTGGATGTTTCACTTTGTCCCAAAAATCCATGTACAAGAAGGATATCCTATGATTTTCATGTTGGTTAATATGTCTGTGCTGACCCTGTGGCCTGGGTTATATTTGTATGTGCTTTGTTGTGGACTGTAGTCTTGTTGAAATATTTTCTGTCTTGTGCCTTATAAACTGTGGTTATCTCATGGCCTCAAATGAAGCCCAATAGAAAATGAGCGACTCTTAAAATTTATGCAAATAAGATCAAAATAAAAAAATAAATAAAATAAATATCCACCTTCAGGTTTTTTGACATTTTTTATTTATTCTGCTGGTTTCACTTGAATGTCTAGGACAAATGTTTTATACTGTTTCCTACATGTTGTGCCATTTCTGTCAAGTAATATTCCTTCAATTATGGCAAAGACACCATGACCCTGAATGAGATAATGCATAAATAAATGAAAATAGCAAATAAATAAAATTAAGGCCCTCTTTCTCTTACTCTATCAATCTACAATAAATGCTGCCTATGAGTGCCCCCTACTGGTCATACTATGACAATTTCTCTTTGACATACTCTACAGTTTTCTTGTTTAACTTTAAATGTACATTTCATATCATTATATATGCTAACTAGAACTAAATTATTATGTTTCTGAAAGGCTGTAAAACTAAATATTGAATATTGTAATACACCTGGTTTCAAAAATAGACGTAAGCAGTATAGAGCAAATAAAGCATTTAACTTATACTAGAATTGAAATGTTTGGAATTATACAGAAATGTTCATGTTTTTTGATAGAAGCAAATATTTTTTTATCAAGGTGCAATTACATTAATTTAAAAATACAGCCAAGACATTATTAATTTTGCAAATAGCTATGATTGTAATGACTGATTTATTATTTACAATTCGCATGTTTCAGCTGCCATTACTCCAGTATCCTAATTGTAAAGTCTCTTAGTTCTTCTTTAATTTATCATGTTTAAATGCTATTTGGTTATTAGAGAACCCTTTGTAATTGTGTTATCACAGAAGTTATCCTGTTCAGCAACGCATTGGTTTAAATATGAACATTTCTAGGTTTCTAGCTGACTGCAAACTTTTGAAAGCTTATGTATGAGAAGGATCAATAAAATTGCAATGCAAATGATGCCAACTTGACAGAAACAGAAAAAAAGAATGTAGGAGAAGTATGTCGGGTCTGTAGTCTTCTGACAACTCATTGTTTTAATAGTTTTTATTTGTGTGAAGCAAGGAATTAAGGAATCAAGGAAAATAAACTTCACAAAAATAACATCAGTATCCTCCAATGTTGCCATTGCAGAATTTATCACAAAAAGAGTATACTGTTTTTCAAGGCAAAATCTATTCTTTATGTTTCTTCTTGTTACCCTTTTCACATCCTACCTTGAATTTCTTGATGTTGTTTTATTGTCAAGTGTTCTGAGGAGATGTGAAAATAATAATTTCATTGTACTGAGAACATGTGACAATAAACTTGATTTCCAAGCTTCTTCCACTTTTGCACTCTTTGTCAGTAATCTATACTTTTATACTAGAAGCTCACAAAATTAATCAGGCTTATTTTCTCATTATTTAAATCTATAGTTTAATGAAACATTTTTAAAAATGAACATGGATGTATTAATCCAGTTGAACACAAAGGTGAAGCACAGTTTCAGAGTCTGCCATTGACTTTGAACATATAACCAGGCCCTGGGTAATTAGTGTCACTGAAGCAGAAAACGTAAGATATACGTCTGGGGACAACCATGAGTGAACAGTGCTTAAAACTGGGTGGGAATAATTAAATAGTTCACTGAGTGCCACATTTCTAAACCAATCCAATGCTTCATGAAGGAGGTGCTTAAAGTAGGGATGGTGATTTTGAACTGTAAAGATCAGAGATTCTCTCTTTAACTCAATTCAACAGACAGCCAGCTTCTGTTTACATTTAACCGTCTACATTTGAAAAGTCTCCTAAAAAACTCTATTAAACATATAGACATGTGTTCTGCCTTTTTAAAAATAAATAAAACCTGATGTTAGGAAAAAACTTTTCAGTAGCATCAAGTTATACACTGGCATTTGACTTTTGAAGTGGTAAACGTGAACGATATATTGTCACAGGTGCTATGTGTGCCGCCTGTTGTTCAGAGTTATGAGAAAAGCGTAGGAGTCGATGTGAGCTTGAAAGAATCGGCACCTATATTCATGAACTGCAGAATATTCATTTGAAGTAAACGGTGTGTCACACCACGCAAAAAAGTCTGCCTTTAAGAGAGCTGATAATGAAGAGCCACAGGAGATGCAGATTTCACTACTCAAAACACCCAAATCAACAAATCTACCTAGCAACACCAGTAGATGCAAAGATGAGTCTGCACAACATCCACCTTCTGACTACACATCTAAATGAATAACTAAAGAAATTAGCATTACTGTCTAATTGGAAATGCAAATGTGCCATGAAAAAATTGCTGTAGAATTTTAACACATTGTACATCCATAGGCCGCAATGCTTATCTAAACTCTGTTTGCTGTTGTTATGTCATAAGGTGATGCTACAGTTAAAATGATAGAAAGATACTGTAGCAGACAGAGTCATTTCTCAAACGTGTGGAGCCCAGTAGCTACGGTTGTCTACGTGTGTGTCTGTCTGTCTGTCTGTCTCCACTGTTTTAGCGCTCATTACAACATGCAATGAATTATTAAGCTTCATTTGCCTTGTGCTACTGAGCTCCTGGGTCCTCCATGCATGGAATTTGTATGTTCTCCCCGTGTATGTGTGGATTTTCTCTGGGTTCTCTGGTTTCATCCCACAATCCAAAGATATGCAAGTTAGGTTAATGGACGCTGTTAAATTGGCCCTAGCGTGTGGAATAGTGTCTGTGTGTGTGTGTATGTGTTTATGCGTGTTTGGCCTGCGGTGGACTGGCGCCCCGTCCAGGGTTTGTTTCTGCCTTGTGCCCTGTTCTGGCTGGGATGGGCTCCAGCACTCCCCCATAACCCTGCTCAGGACAAAGTGTGTTAGAAAATGACTGACTGACTGACAATTTCATACTCAAAAGGGAGATGCCTTGAGCACCTCTCTTTTGGGACCTAGAGTGGCATTATTATTCCTGACAGTTCCTAATTTTCAAAGACAAAAAGGAAAATTCTCATTGAAAAACCATTGGAAAAAACGGCAAACTATTTTTTTCTCCATTATGAAATTTATAAAAAATATATTACAATATGTATGGCAGAGAACAATTGAACATATCATAAATAATACCATATTTTATATTCAATTCAAATTCTACTCCATTGTAAAATATCTGGAGAGCTATGAAATCAGATAAAATATTATGTAGTTGTCAGTCAAAAATACCGAAGCATCCATAGGGTTAACAGAGGCCCAGCTTGCTCATTTAATAACATTAAATTCTTGACAGATTCTTTGGACAGTTCTTGAAAGGAAAATTTAATTGTTTTAACTTTCTAACTAAAGAAATCTCCTTGGTCATATGACTTATAATTAATGAAAGGTGAGGTCTTTGTAGATGTTTTGGTTAATCTGTCAAAGGCAGGATTTAATATATAATTAAAATCTTCTGCTATTATGAGCTTATGAGTATTCCTGTTAGGGACTAAAATGTAACACTATAGATTAGGTCCTGCAAAAATTAATCTATTACATATTTTCTCTCATGTAACAAGACCTTGGCAAAGGTTTCTTTTGGTCTTCATAACACTTAGAAAACGTCAGTGGATTGGTTATTCATGTGTTGTGTGACATATTGACATAATGGTAAACTTACTTATTAATATGAAGAATTCATAAGTCTTATACTAAATATATCATATCAAGAGACATGTGTTTATGTTAAGCCACCACAAATGACTCCCAAGTGATGTTTTGCTTGGAGGTCACACTGCAGAGGTGAATAAATGCTTTACTGATGCTTTGCATTATGAAGACCCAAAAAAGTGTTTGTTAAAGTCTTGTTACATAGTAGAACATGAGAAATAGATGCATTTTTGCAGTAACTAAACTAAAGTGCTACCTTCTACAATTAGACAACTTCAATTACAAATTGTTTGTCATTCTCCTAACCGCTTGTTAATAATGTTCTCCTCCAAGTCAGAAACTGCAAATTGGGTTTATGGTTCAACATTACAACTTCTTGTCATATTTCTTGTGAAATATGTAGCCAACTGAATCATTTTTCAGCCTTGAATGATCTTTAATGTTTAATTAGATTTCCTGTATTTTTGACTTCAGTGTGCTAAGATGTACTATGACTTTTTTCCATTTGAATTCATAACTGAGACCTTTAACATTCCAAATTACCAAATGTAAAGATTTCTCCACTCCACCATCCTAACTTTACACAAACCATTTTACTTAGCCGGTGAGTTAGATTTTAATTCACAATTTGTGGACTTTAGAACATTAGGACAATCTAGACAAAAACAGGCCATTCAGCCCAACAAAGCTTACCAGTCTTATCCACTTAATTATTTCAAAATAACATCAACTTGATTTTTGAAAGTCCCCAAAGTCCTACTTTCTTCCAGACTACTTGGTAGCTTATCCCATGTGTCTATGGTTCTCTCTGTTTAGAAAAACCTAACATTTGTGTGAAATGTACCCTTAATAAGTTTCCAACTGTGTACCTGTGCTCTTGTCTAACTCATAAAATATCAATAATTACGTTCAGATAAATTCAGTGCAATAGAAGTTTCAGCAGAAAACTTTCTTCCTTCCATTAGATTTCTTTACTTTGTAATGTTGTAGTGATACACAGTGACTACCAGCACCAATCCATTTGATTTTTGACCATTTAATTGCTTTATTGGGGAAATTGTTATACTCAATGCCATGTCACATTGCACAGGTTTCTCCTCGATTTTCAGTCACAGATCTCATTGAAACAGTCTTAGTGAGTCTAAGTTTTATTAACACTCCTGTGACCTGCAGTTATGACATAACTAGCAACTCAGTCCAACCAGTCTGCGTGTCTTAAGTTGTAGGAGCAGGCTAGTGTGCAGTTGACAGCTGACAATCAATGAGAGGTCACCTAAAAGTACAATGCATATAATGCAGCCACAAGGAATAAGTAAAACGGGTGTTTCCAACCTGGCAAACGGAAGAGAGACTTGCCTCTCTGATGTTGGATGTTTTATGCACCATGACAAAAGGAAAAACAAAAATGCTGAGATTGTATCTGAACCCACTGTACCTGTCCAGCCCGGTTTTTGAGTTTTGTGTGAAATGATGTCAGATTTGGCTTTTTTTCTCTGTTTTTTTGTGTTGTTCCAATGCACATAAAGGAAATAAACATGTGTATACCAAAACATTTGTAATGAGAGGTTGCTTCCTCTATGACAGCGTCTCCCATCTTGTATTTATAATTGATATTCCTTTTTTTCCACATGTAGGACTTTGCACTTTTCTACATTAAACTCCATTTTCCAATTGTTCACTCAGTTCTGAAGCTTGTCCAGGTCTTGTAAAATTCTTTTTTTCTGCGTCTTCAGTGTCTGCCATCCCTTCAATTTTAGTGTCATCTTCAAATTTCACAATTCCAGTGTCTGCTTACTCATCCAAAGGACGTGCAGATCATTAATCAGTCTCATTTTTGAAATCCCCAGTGTGTCAGCTTTTGAAAGAGCAGACATCTGGTTTTCTAAAGTATATAGACTTGACTCTGTAAATTGCAGCAATTACTTGATAAAACCATTTATTTGTTAATAAATATATGGCAACCTGTGTTTTTTTATCAGCTCAATAGCTTATTTTCATATTGGCAGTTATTTCTTCCAAAATGTAAAGCAACTCCTTTCCATATTTGTTACTTTGGCCCTGGAAAATAAGAAGCTTTTCCAAAATGCTTTTCTGGCTGTAAATTTATTTGGACTTGTCAAATAAACAGATGTTTCTTTGTGTGCATCAATAAAATCTCCATATGTTACACATTCTAACAAAGCAAAGATTTTACTTTTACATGATAAAAAAGGCACAGGACACAACAGATGATACTATTAGCAACAGTGCACCTCCTGACTCAGAGTGGAAGAACACCCCTAGCAGGAAAATTGATCCTCTGACACGCATGCGTGACAATAATAAATATTATTAAGTTAATGTACTTGATTGTATATTATTTCACAGTAAAATCTGTTCTATAGTGTTGTAAAATCTTCCATTGTGTGATTTTCTGCAGTATCACTAAAGTGTCATTTACATGGAAGTACTGTATGGACCATTACTTATCAATTTTTTATGGTTTGTTGCAGGGAAGTTTTGCATATACAAAAACAGTTGGGTTTTACCTATGCTACAAACCAGCTGAACTGTTTTTTAAGAAAAACATTTTCCTGCCTGTTTTCCATATATGAGGAACAAATGGGATACTGTCCATAAAATGGTATTGTCCCTTTGGCTATTTTAATGGGGTAGGGTGAAGACAGGGACAATGGAAAGAAGCATTAGATACAGTAGCCTAATTAACAAAGAAGTGTTCCAGTAGCTTCTATAAGCACAACGTGGCTGAAGACTCACCAGAACTACATGCTATGGAGAGGTTGGGCAACCATACTGTTTTTCCAACATCCTCTTTTCTATCACTGTCTCTAGCCAGTCAAGGAGCAGCACCATAATTCTGCCAGCCTTCTTGATCAACTTACTCAGGCGTAAGTCATCCCCTGTCCTGGTATTACTCCTGTAGCCACTATGGGTTGTTTGAGGGTCCCTAGCAGCTTCTCACACAGTAAAAAACCAGAGTCTCAGAAAGAACAGCTTGCCCTTTTTGTGCAACAGGTCTGTGTATTCACCAAATTCAGTTTAGTGTTTTGATGGTTCCCCGGGTGTTTAAAAGTCTGCACTGTCATAACATGCTTTTCCATGATGACTGATCTTAGAAACTCTTTAGCACATTAGAAGATCACACCAACTACTCTGTCTTTATAATATTCAGCTCCATGTGTTTTTACCTAGCGCCACCCAAGAAGAATGTCTATGACCTTTCTATGCTGCTCCTACAAACATCTGGCAGCTTCTGGTAACATAAATTGAATTTATACTTAAAAATCCTTCACGTAGAGGATTAAGAAAAATACAAGTTTCCTGGGGTGTCTCTGAATTCCTGAACATCATCTCTGACTGCACTCCTGGAATGTCACAAACTATTGCTTGGCCTTGGTGCCTGAATGAAGCCATTCCCAAAGATGTGTCATATTTCATAATATAAAAGCTACGGGGAAAATTACACATTTTCTCCTCTTAGTACCATGGTGAAGTCATGGAATGTCATTCCATAATATCTTTATACCATATTTCAGATTAAAGGATAAGTTTGGTATTTTTTATGTCAAAGTTATTTCTTCACAAACATGTTTAATAAAAAATAGGCAGCAGACAGAAAAAAGGTTTGGGGATGACCAGCCCTTATACTGAAAAATCAGCAAAATAAAGAAAACACATCTTTACAAGGCAGAGTTTAAAACCAAAGTAACTAACAGAATGAATCTGGGCTATAAATATAGAGGAAGAGGTGAAGTCAGGGAGGCCAGAACAGGAACTCACAGTGGCAGGTAGATGGATTCTGGGTATCAAAAGGTGCCGGAAATGGTATCAACAGTGGGTGGACCAGTTACGATGTCACTGAGAGGCATGGTCATCACTTGGTCTGCAGAGGGACAAGAGGAGAAAGGATCAGGAGTGCCAACCCCTGGTCTGGCTGAGAAATAGCACTATTTGAGCCTGTGAACTGTCTCTCATTCACACATGGGTGGCGCATGGTATACTGTACATGCATTTGCCTCTGGAAATTGTGTTCCAAATCCAACATTTTCTATAAATTAAAAAATATCCTCTCCACACTTGTGATTGCACACACATTGTAAAATAGCTTATACTTATCATGTCTGAACAAAAAAAAAAACACCAACACTATGAGTTTCAGCCATTTTAAAAGAAAACCAGCTGTATGCAATTCTATAGCACTTGTAGTCTTCTGCAGTAACCTTTCAAAAACACCCCCCGCCAAGATGTGGTTTGCTGTCAAAGGATTAAATCACAGTAAACTTTTCATGCCATGTGTTTGGTTTTGTTTTGAATTACTTCTGTATTTATGTGAGAACTCAAACAAAAAGATAGAAAACGTATCCCTACCTCAAGAAAAATAGTACCAGGATTACTCAATAAAATGATTACTTTCACATTCCTTGCGTTGGAAACTTAGAAGGCATATTTTTTATCAAAACTCTGAGAGTATGTACTCAGTAAGTTTTAGGCTTTTTTTTCCAGTTGTGCTTTGCGTCCCTCTGCCTCTATTGTAAAACAATGGTGCTTATTTATTTGTTTGTCTGTTTATTTATTACAATTGTATTTTATTCTTTTGGAAACCAACCAATAAGATTCAAAGTTGGAAAACATATTTAATTAAACTTACCTTCCGCTTCAAAACATATTAAAATCATCAGTGCACTATATTCTAAATTAAATTAACTTTTAGACAATGAATTGTTCATTTATGTTATTCAAAATACACATTTTTTAAATTAATCAGATATGCATGAGAAAATACAAGAGACAGCGTTGCCTTACTTGCTTTTTTCTAGTTTGCACTCCAGATGCTTTTATTTTTAGGTAAAATGTCCCACAAGTTGTAAATAATGCAAAAAAGTTTAAAAAATATCCCCAGAATTGTCATCTATTAAGAATTGTATTAATCTCTCCATGGACCTAAAGGTAAAATTCAGTATCTGTGATTTTAAAAATGATTAATTTAAGAAAAATATGTATGAATACATTATAAAACAGAAAATGCGATTTCATTTCAGATTGCGTAGGAACGGCTTATTGCTACTATCAGTTTAATAATTCTCATCATAACATTAGCTTTTCTTTGCTCTTTAACACTGACATTTTAGTTTATAAAATTAATTGGACTTTCAAACACAATTTTGTGAGACAAATGCATACATACCATGTCTGTGAAGAAATAACTTTAATCAATCAATCAATCAACATTTATTTATATAGCACATATTCATACAAAAAAATGTAGCTCAAAGTGCTTTACAAAATGAATAGAGAAATAGAAGACACAATAAAAGATAAACATAAGTCAACATTAATTAACATAGAATAACTTTAGCACGTAAAATACCAAAAGGTCTGATCTCTGTGGGAGCAGGGCCCATAATAAATGGCGATTTCCAGTTGTCCTTCGTCCTTAATAAAGGAATGACTTCAAGGGTCAGGGCTTATGGGAGCCTAGCAGAAGTGGTATCACGATTCATTGATATTTTCTTCTCTGATCTAAGGAAAAAGAGTCAAAAGCAGCAGACAACTGTGGTTTCTCCATATTATTCCCTGACATACCTGATCATATCGAGAGGTGCGTTTCCGGGACTTGTGTGTGACACCTGGTATGTTAATTTGTAGAACCCAACCGAACAAGCAAATGAAAGGTGACACCAGTAAGCAGATGAACACTTACACAGGAAGGCAGTCAAGCTGAGAGCGTTCTCTTTTAGGATCCACACATCTTATACATCATCACACCTTCATTAAATTAGTTGGTTTTTTTTTTTCTCCACTTCGACTGGGGACATGCTGGCTGGTCAAGGTTTAGGCATTCTATCATCAGCCAGGCTGTTCTTATTCAATAAAACAACTGTAAGAAAAAGAAAGTGGGCAACAAGTCAGTGGGTTGCCTTCCCATCCTCCTACTCTCCTGACATGAACTGTAATTGCACAGTACAACAGCATTTATATTCTTCCTCTTGGGCAGAAACTTGTCCTCGGGGTTTTGCTCTGCTCATTAAACACTCCTTTAGGTTTCCAGTTTATTAATGCAAGCTGACCCTCAACAAAGACGGCATGCTGGCTGGAATGTGCTGCTGAGGCAGGTTGTGAAGTGTACTGAGGAATCCTCAGCATTCTTTTTCTGAGAGGCACACCTCCATATCTTTATATGTGTGTGTGTGCGCATGTGTATGTGTGAATGTGTATGTGCTTATGCCAAGTCTGCCAAGAGCTCAGGTTGAACTTTGCATGAAATGTTTATTATATTCTCCTGGTGCCAGCTGTCACCATGTCAAATAACAAGAGGTTTGTATGAATGCAGAAACTAGCAGGTGTTAATCTCACTTAAGGAACAAAGTGAAAATAAATATTTGCAATTGTGCCATATGTTCTGATACAGAAAAAAAGGAGAGGCATACCTAAGGGTTATTCTTGGGAGCTGAGGCCAATTAATTCTGTAAAATTTTGACAGAACTTCCCACATTTGCCATTCATCTCTATAACCTATGGAAAGACAACCTTTTCCAATTCATCTCAGATCTCATAAAGAAGTCCTACAAGGGTCAGGGGCACCTGGTAGGAATGTAATGATTATCTGGGCACCTCGCTGATAGTTACTCCTCTTCACAGCAAGACAAGGGAAGTATGAGAGTAAGCTTAGACCTTGCAGGAAAAAAAATATGTAAGTGTACCATTAAAACTCGTAGTGAAAGTAAAATATCCACTGCAATTAATTAGGCATCTGACGCTTCTTAACGAACATTGTGTATCAGATCAGAAAGTGATCAATAGAGCTATGAGAAAGTACTTGCAAATGGTAACCCATTAAAAGAAAATGTGGCTTATCTGCTAAGGTATTGTACAATGAAATTTAATCCTACAGGGTCAGTCCCTGCTGACCTCATGTGCAATCCTGAGTTAAAAAATCAGTAGTGGTCTCCCCTAGACTTTCTTGTATACTCAGATATGGAGTTGGATACTTGAGGAGTAAACCGCAAGACAATGATTATATTTTTATATTATGTACCTGTATATTGAACAATTATTGTAAATATAAAGTTGAATAAATCAGACTCTGCAGCTGCATGAATAAAAGTAAAGTACCACTTCTGGTAAGTGGAAATAAATAGCCCAAAAGTTGATAGAAATCTACGTTTTGTACCTAATACTGTACTTGTAAAAAGTGAAAAAGTGAAAGCGTACAAGTTATCGTGTTTACACACACACACGCACACATGTGCACACACACACACAGAGTCATAATTCCAAAAAATGGTATTTTCAGACTCAGGGAGGTCTAAAATATCGAGATTCATCAAAATCTCGACATCGAATCTTTGGACAATTTCAATACTTTCGTATACAACAAAGTAAAAATGCAAGAATTGTGAAAATATTGGTGAAATGCATTTGAAATGAATAAATAACATTTTATAAAATTAAAAAATGCATTAAAATCAAATTAAGGTTTTAATTTAGGGTTAGGGCTAGGGTCAAATGCAGCTTTGTGTTTACAAAGCAGCTTTAAAAATGTTAAGAAAAATTCTGCGTCGCTTACAGCAGACAGTTTAAAAAAGTGCAAAAAACATATTTTTCCATTTTATTCAAAACATCCAGCTGTCGAAAAACAACAAAAGAACTTGACTGTAGACCTCTCCTATCGCTGTCACCCACCACCATCATATCTATCCATTTCAGAATAGTCTGATGCTGAGGCCTTTCTGATATCAGTGCATTTCACTCCTTTGTAGACACACTCTGAGGCAGCAAACTGGGCCAAGAGATTTAGAGAATCTTCTGACCTGAAGAAACAATGTGATCTCCATTAACAAACCTCAAGCTGACCTGCTGTTCACAACCCAGTTTGGCTCAATACCTGTTGATTCTTACAACTCTGCCTTTTTTAGATATCAATCTTTCTATCACTTTTCCAAAACTGTCTAATACAAGCCAACTGATTTGCACATTTACATTCTGTACAGCTTCTTCCATCTTTGGTATAATAAAAACTCATTTCCTCTTTCACAGTTCTTTAGATCCCACTGCCTCTGCAGTGATGCAGCTGATGTGTGTAATAAAGCACTCAGAATGAGGAGTTTCTTCATTGATAGAGGATACATTTCTGATATTGTGGTTAAGGCCCTCAACCAAGCCAGGAACAGACCTTGTAATATCCACTTTAAGAGGAACCCCAATAATGAAACCCGCATCCTACTAGTCTTCTCATTCCATCCTAAAACTCTTATCACTCCCACATGCAATCAAACAAAAAAAAACAGTTTTGCAGACTGATCTTTCCACAGGAGCCTTTATTCATATCTGTCCCTTGATCTCATTCTGTTGACCACCTTACCTGCACAAACTTCTTGTCTGCAGCTCAATTCACAAAAGAGGGACACATTCTTCATCTGACACTTTGAGCAGTAACAGGAGCTGCTGTATCACTTGCAAATATGTCACCAATAATACCCCTATATCTGATCCTTCTGGTAAATTCTATAATTTACAATGGGCCTCTTACCAAAAAATCTTATTTACTGTATTTCCTGTAAGAAGTGTCCAGCCATCTACACATGTCTAGCTAACTGTTTTAATGAGCATGTCTGAGTAGTTAAAATCAAGGACCTTGCAAAGCCTATTGTAGAACACTTCATGTTTCATGATCTTAGCCACACTGATCTCTCAGTTTGTGGTCTTTCACAGGGCTTAAAAAGACACTTCTCAAAGAAAATCAGAAGAAGCAGAGCTCATTCTCAGCTTGGGATCACTTATTTCTCCAGGTCTTAATAACCAACTAACTTTTTTGCAGTGAATGGACTCCTATTTTGTTTGTGAAACCTCTCCTGCTCTTTCCTCTTAAACCCTAAGCAAGTTTATGTTAACATTATTCAAAGTTATTGTCTGTTTTTACCTGCATTTTTATTACTCTTAAATTTAATATTGTTCTTGTATCAGTATGCTGCTGCTGGAGTATGTGAATTTCCCCTTGGGATGAATAAAGTATTTATCTATCTATCTATCTATCTATCTATCTATCTATCTATCTATCTATCTATCTATCTATCTAGTGATCACATTGTTACAGTATATACAGTTAACTTTTAATCTGGCATGAAATCATACGTATGCCATGTCATACAAGGTCATCAAAAAATTAAAACTAGCCTAGTAATTATTCTGAACAAGGAATACCCAGGTGTTAACATCAATGGAAAGGTATCAACCAGTAGATTTCAGAAGATGCCTTCAACTGTCACTTCAACTGAACACATGGCTGCCATGGGCCAAAAACTGGAAAAACCATCACACCACTTGTGAGATTTTCACATATATACTGTAACTCCACAAAACAGTAGTAAAAATATAAAAATAACATATCGGTAAATATAGCAAATTCGGCTAAATATAAAACAAACTGTCACACGAGTCTCTAGGGTGAACAAACCCGGAGTAATCCATCATAATAAAACGACATGACATAAGTGATGGATGCCATTTCTGGAGGGGATGGCACTTCCTCGGTGGATCAAACCATTAAAGTCTTTACACCATTGGA
Source organism: Polypterus senegalus (assembly GCF_016835505.1). Classification (NCBI taxonomy): domain Eukaryota; kingdom Metazoa; phylum Chordata; class Cladistia; order Polypteriformes; family Polypteridae; genus Polypterus; species Polypterus senegalus. Next base: position 131,912,438 of record NC_053165.1, read on the forward strand.
TAGCTGAGACTGAAACATTTCCAACAACACCATAACAACGATTATGTTTAAACAAAGGCTTCCGTCCTGAAATGCAACTCAACCTCTGATGCCCACTTAGGAAGATGGAATTTTCATTTGTTGTCACATATAACTTTACAAAGCAACAGCAAATATAGACATGTTATATATCAAAATTTACTACATTTTCAGCTCAGCAAACCTAGCCAAGCTTGGCACCATGGGATGAAACTTTAGCGATATATTCAACCTAAAATTCAATAGCGGTCAATAAGCATGCCAGGCAAAATACAGCTGGCATTTCCTATCGGGTCACTCTGGCTCAGTGGGTCATGGCATTGCAAGCTTTATACAATTTTATACAGTAGCTGTGAATGAGACTTTTCCAATGATATATATATATATAACATACACAAGTTTGAAAAAAGGAATGTACTAAAGGTGAACAAAATAAACGAAAATGTGATTTTTTTTCTTTTTGAGGGATTATGGTGTGTGTGTGTGTATGCGTGCGTATATATGACAAATATATGTGTATGTGTATATATATGAAAAATGATTTATATTTTATTTAAATATTTTGTATTATTTTATATAAATTTTATATTATTTATATTTAAGTCATCCCTACTGGTAAAGATTCTGGAGGAGGAGGGGTACCCATTGTGCCAAATGCTGTAACTATTTAGTTCTTTATGTTATGAACATAAAACTTTTCACAAGTACTGTTGACATATCTGGGAACACCTCAAAGGTGAAAAACTCACGTTGCATTGCTTGAATTTCAAATATGCTGCATTTTATAACAAAAATCTGGAAAAATCACAGTGTCCACCTATGTTCTTTGCTATGTTGGCATCAGTTTTTGAGTAAGGAATGTTTAAATTTGACACAAACACAATTTCTATCACATTTGAGAAATTATATGTCAAGTTTTAATGTAAAAATTATTGTCCTTCCTTTATTAATTGCATAATAAGGCTTTATTATGGTGTTCTCCCCGAGGCAGAAATTGCTGAAAAATGCCCTCTGAAGCTGCGGTCAGTTAATCAGTTAATCTAGCACAGCATACCATACTTGGCTATCAGTGTGAGCCAATGAGAATACAGACACTGACAAACAAAAATCAGGACATGTGACATTAACATCAGGTAACAAATATATAGATATATTGTTAAAGTGCATAACTGCCAAGGAATGATCAACAAGCAGACAGGAGGTCAAAACATGGCAAGGCAAGCACAAAACAGGTAGGATATGCAAAACACAAAGCAATAGAAGAACCCAAAGGGCAGGAAAAAGGTCAAAAACACTAGAGACTGTAAGAAAAAAAGAGGCATACATAGAAGAAGAATGCTAGAACAGTGAAAGAAAACCCCTCAGTCCTCCCACAACATATCCACAGAATAATCAGTGGAGCTGACAGAACATTTGGAAAGGAGGGTCCAAGAGCAAAAACCATATGAAAAGCCCATTTTGAAAGGTTCCTACTGAAGCAGGGTCTTGTTTTCTCATAAGCCCTGGTTGTTGTGCCCAAATGAATCTGTTGTGACCAAAAGGGAGCACCCCAGAGCTCTAGACATCAGACACAAATAAACAAACACAGTCAAGGGTACAAATGAAGTATATTTTTATAAGCATGAATTACTTTTTTCAAGTTTCTTTCAGCAAAACCAGTGCTCACAATAGTACATCTCTATCCCACTTCCCTTCTCTTCTTTTCTCTTCTCTTCTCTTCTCTTCTCTTCCTTTCCTCCAGACATGCCTTGTCCTCTTCCTCCCTCCTCCCAAACTAACCTGGATGAGATTGATGGCTTCTTTTATGCCTGACCCAGGGGTACTTTCGGTGCCACAAGATTACACCCTGGAAGCAGGCAGAACCTCCTTAAAATGTGTGACTCCTCTCCACACAGTTATGTCTGGTGGCACCCACATACCCCACTCTACCTGAGTGAGGGTACAATTTGGCTTACTGGTGGACTACATGGCCCCAAGACACAGTTCTTCCCTGTCCTTCTATTATATTGGGACAAGTATCCAAATCCACCCCCATCCCCCTCCACGGTCCATCCATATCCTTCCCTTATGGCCTCCCTCCCTCCTGGTTAGGATGCCAGTCCATCCACCTTGGCACCTACACTGTCCGTTAATTACATGATACATTTATTATACAGAGGCACTAACCTGCTATACTAAATGTTTATCAATGAAACAAATAAAATGTCAGAAATCACAGTGATTTCTCTAGTTCTAGATTACTCTAGATCAAAGGAAAACAGTTTTACAATTAGCGAGTCATTTTACCTTGAATTGATCTCATTGTTCAAGTAGCTGAGTTTTTTTTTCTTCTCTTTTTCTAAATTGAGAAAGACGCCGTGGTGTGAGATTTACTTCTAGAAGGTCTCTTAAGGGAAGATTACAGATTTCCACTTAAGCCGATGTCATGTTACATAACATCTCATTGGAGGGGACATCAGACTTGATAATTGCAGTTGCTGATCTTGTTGCTGGAGTATGTCAGATTACACGACTAGCTTTCTTAAGGAGTGTCAGATCTGATGACTGTTTGACGTATTTCCAGCATTGCTTCACATTTCCAAAGAACTGTGTGCTTATTTCTTTTTTTTTTACTTCCAACTACATGCTCCATGATGGAGTCAATGTCCATGCAAAGGCTTTACAGTTATGGCAGATTTTTTTTTTCATTCTGTTATGGTACATAAAACACACACAATCACACAGACAATTTTCTCTTCTGATTTTCACGTCCAAAACACCTTTGTTCTTTACTCCTGCTAGCTGAGTTACATGCATTATACTTGCAGGCGTGTATTCATTGGTTTTCACCTCTCACATACACATGATTCTGCCCCTGTGACTTAAGACAAAATCAAATCTATTTGATTTAGTCAGGGCGAGTCACAGATTGGTTAGGATTGAGCCTATGGGGAGGCCAGACTGCACAGCAGATGGTCACGGGAGTGTGGCATGACTGCCCCCAACTCAATAGGATTATGTAATTGAAGTCTGCAACTGAAAAGCCATGCAATATGACATGTCCCTTAGAGAAGCAAACAAGTTAGAAAATGTATGGATGGCAAGTTAACTGATATAAAAAATGGAGAATTTCTCATTTTTTTAGTTACTTCATCCAAGAGTTAGTTATCAAATTTTTGTTTATTAAATATTTTTGTAACAATAGATAGATAGATAGATAGATAGATAGATAGATAGATAGATAGATAGATAGATAGATAGATAGATAGATAGATAGATAGATACTTTATTAATCCCTAAGAGAAATTCACATAATCCAGCAGCAGCATACTGATACAAAATACAATATTAAAGAGTAATAAAAATGCAAGTAAAAACAGACAATAACTTTGAATAATGTTAACGTTTACCCCCCCGGGTGAAATTGAAGAGTCGCATAGTGTGGGGGAGGAACGATCTCCTTAGTCTGTCAGTAACAGGACAGTGACAGTAGTCTGTCACTGAAGCTGCTCCTCTGCCTGGAGATGACACTGTTCAGTGGATGCAGTGGATTCTCCATGTTTGCCTTCCTCACTAGTTTGTCCAGGCATGAGACGTCCTTCTTCTTTATGCTGCCTCCCCAGCTCACCACCGCATAGAAGAGGGCACTTGCCACAACCGTCTGGTAGAACATCTGCAGCATCTTATTGCAGATGTTGAAGGACGCCAACCTTCTAAGGAAGTATAGTCGACTCTGACCTTTCTTACACAGAGCATCAGTATTGGCAGTCCAGTCCAATTTATCATCCAGCTGCACTCCCAGGTATTTATAGGTCTGTACCCTCTGCACACAGTCTCCTCTGATGATCACGGGGTCCATGAGGGGCCTGGGCCTCCTAAAATCTACCACCAGTTCCTTGGTCTTGCTGGTGTTCAAGTGTAAGTGGTCTGAGTCGCACCATTTAACAAAGTCCTTGATTAGCTTCCTATGCTCCTCCTCCTACCCACTCCTGATGCAGCCCACGATAGCAGTGTCATCAGCGAACTTTTGCAAGTGGGAGGACTCCAAGTTGTATTGGAAGTCTGATGTATACAGGCTGAACAGGACTGGAGAAAGTACAGTCCCCTGCGGCACTCCTGTGTTGCTGACCACAATGTCAGACCTGCAGTTCCCAAGACGCACATACTGAGGTCTGTCTGTATGATAGTCCTTGATCCATGCCACCAGGTATGAATCTACTCCCATCTCAGTCAGTTTGTCCCTAAGGAGCAGAGGTTGGATGGTGTTGAAGGCGCTAGAGAAGTCCAGGAACATAATTCTTACTGCATCACTGCCTCTGTCCAAGTGGGAGAGGGATTGGTGTAGCATATAGATGATTTTTCAAAAATAACAGTAATAATAAAATAGCAGTAATAATAAAATGTAATTACATGTGTTAGTACACTACATTAGTTACATTCTTTTTAGCAGCACTTTATAATGTCACATAGCTATAAATGTAGCCTAAAGAGGCTTATGGTGGCTCAGTAGCTTTCATACACAGTAGATTTGGATACAAGTGATTTAAAAATGGCTTCAACTAATGAGTGCCAGTGGTGGAGGGCCTGTGTCTAACTATTGTTCAGTTTTCATAAGCATAACATTTTTTAAAATATACCCAGTAGGGTAGTACCCAATATTTACTAAATAAAAAATGACTACAGGGGGTCCTCGGGTTACGACACAGTTCCGTTCCTACACCAGTGATGTAACCCGAATTTTGGTGTAAGTCGAAACACACCCTAGCCTAAGTCACTTACCTATCTTAACACATTTGCAAAATCATAATCTAGAACATAAAAACACAAAATCTAAGCGTGAGAAGAAAAGAAAAGGACATAAATATACTGTAGTGTACACTGTACTGTAGTAACAGAAAAAATGAGTGTAAAATTATTCTTACCTTTATTCCTTCTCATGTCTCAATTTTTTGAAGTTTTTATGGGAGTGAGTGTTGTAAACTCAAAACGTTGTATGTCAAACCGTAACACGAGGACCCCCTGTATTAATACAAAATGATCAATACTTGCATAAAAATCACAATCAATTTTACCCTATGTATGGAGAAAAGCAACTAAAATAAGTTTCCCATCTAGCCATTAATATTAGTTAAAATGCCATAATTCATTAAACATAAATCACACAATTTAGTGAGAACTTGGAAAGCAACTGATATATTGTACCTGTTTAACAAGAATACAAAAGATGACAATTATCTTAAAAGATTTTAGTTCCTGTCTGAAAATGCATGGAAGCAAAAGCTAAATAACTGTTTTAGCCCAGCGCAATCTGTAATCCTGCTCCATCCTTGATATTTGTGGCACCATCAGCCTCTTCATACACCGTTGGATTCCACAGTGTGGTGTTATTATTATAGGTGTGCTTTGGTCACAAATACTTTGAAAACTATAATCTTGGGTGATTATTTTGAAAGTCGTTTTATCTTACGTAATTCTAATTAAGATATTTATTTATTTGCATTCTCCCATGACACAATTTTGTTTTCTTTACAGGTTGCTGACACCAACGTCAGAGGTCAGAAATCAAGTGATTTTAGAATTCATGGGATTTAAAGTTCACTCTTTGGGTTCACTTCCTTGTCCAAGTTTGCAGATTTCTCAAAAAAATTCCAAGTTCATTAGTGGTTCTTGTTTGTTTAAGATTAAGAAATTTCTCACCCATTTCTGATTTTTTCGATTATGAGTTTTATTTCACATTTTGGGTTTGTCCAGTGTTGTATTTACATTATTGGGACCCTGAAGCCCGAACTGTTCCTGTTAAATTAATTAGTTCATACATCATTTTGGTGCAGGTTGATAACATTGGTTCTTTACAATAATAATCTACAGATAACATAATTTCATTTGCTTCAGTCTTATATATTGTCACACATGTGTGTCTAAGGATTACCCTAAGAGCTCATCTGAGGTAGATAATGCCACCCTGGGTCGAGAGGGGGCGCTTGTGCTGTATCTTTTTTTCCCTCCACAGTACAGAGAAGACGCCCAGTGAGGTCAACTGACTCTGCCCCTTCCTGTCCTCCACCTATAAAGCCCACAGCTTGAACAGATTGCATAGCAGGACAGAGCTCCTTCCACCCTGAACAGAACTCAACAATATACTTAGCCAGACAGCTTTCCTGTTTTGCTTTATTCTTTTGATCATTGTCCTGACGCAAATAGCCATACTGAATAAAACAGGGACTCCCCGACATTTATCTGTAGAACTTGCAGTACTTCACTCAGCCACAATTTGTTTATATAGTTGCTTTTCTTGTCCATTTATTTCCAGAGAACTATTTTTTTATGGTTAACTTACCTAAAGCAGCAGGAGAAGGCTGCTGCTGTATGAGCTGCTTGTGCATTTGTGCCCGGCCCAATGTCTGACTCTCATGCATTGGGTATCTGAGTGGCTGGCGGATGAGTAAAAGTGGACAATATTCAAAATATACAAACTGATGTAACCACTCTCAGCGTATATTTGAAACAGTAAGTTAATCAGTAGATGAAGTGGCTCAGAGTGTTTCTCTGTTAAGACAGATAAGTTTGTAGTTTTGCCAAGCGTTTTCAATGGGAGATTTTGAAAATGTTTCCAAAACTGTTCAAGATATCTTGATAAAAATTTGTCTCAACAAATTTCTTTGAAGAATAAATGTTTAAAATTTCAACAAAATTGGTCCATGGAGGCTGAGTTGCTTCACATGGACAGACAGACAGACAGAATTGGCCATCGTGGTAGGTTCTTCTCACATTATATGCAGATGCACCTAACAAAAGACTATAGCTAAACAAACAATGAGATCAGTTTGAAACAAAATCACTCTGTGTTCATGAGTCGTTTAGGGCCACTGTCACTGGGATTAGTGACCACTGGAGTGCAGGAAGATAATGGAAAGTGTCGCCTCTTTCTGGTTTAGAGGCAAAAGAGCATGCAGCATTTGCTAACCAGACGTAGTATCCCATCCAAGTACTAACTAAGACCAACCCTAAGGACTAGTTGAGGTGAGGTATATTCAGGGTGGCAACTGTAAGCTATACAGTAGTGGTAATTTCTATGCTGTGCCATCTGTAATGCCCTGGAATGGCACAGTGCAGAGATATCTATACTAAACATCAAACAATTAAGGCTTCAGCAAAACAAAGGCAAATCTAAAAAGCAAACAATAGAAATATCAGATAACAGGATATTGAAGCTAAAGGCATGCCGTTTTAAAATCTGACACCTGTACAGAAGATCCTCTTTTGTGTCAGTAACCTGAAACCTTGAATGGATAGACCTGTGGGAAATGATGGTGTTGTTGATCTTGTTGCAAACTACCAGTACACATTGCTTTCTGCATCTGCTCAATTGGGATAATGAATTTATAGGGGCTGGCTGCTCATAAATAAATAAGAGATTTCCTGTTATCCCAGAACACTCTTCCTTGTGAATCTCCTTTTTGCAAAATTACATTACACCATTAATTATTCATTTCTTTGACATGCTCTTTGTGGTAGAGTTTTCTATGGTAGGTATAATGTGATTATTCTGATGGATACACACTGATGGCAAAAGAAACACAACATTTTCATGAACAAGAAACCTACAGATATACAGTAGCTTGTGTATTTTCACAAAGAGCTGTCATTTTGTTTTGAGCCCTCAGACTAGCAAAACAACCTGTGCAAACTGACGGAAAAACAAAATTTATTGAGCATGGGGATGGTGCTATATAAAAAAAATGTATTATTATTATTAGGCCCACTCTTATGCAAAAGGTCAAAGCAGAACAATGTCTGACCAGATCACCTTTATAAGGTCTTAATTTTAAGTGTAGGTCACAACAAGACACTTAGCCAGTTTTCTGCACATTCCTCAATGCATCAAATGTCACCAGAAGCAAGAGAGAGGGCCTCTGTCACTTTTCAGGTAGGGATGCCATGTGCCAGTGTTGTCACACAGTATGGATTAAGCCAATCCACTGTGTCCCAATTGCAGGAAAGGTTTCGGCACACTGTCAGGACAGATATCTGTTCAAGTTCTGGTAAGCCTCAAGTGACCAAACTAGAGCAGGACTGACATATCAAGCTGATCCATCTATGAGATCATTTCAGGTCTGCCAGCTGTAATGCTGCGGAAACCAGGATAGACAATGAAGGGACATTCTCCACTCACACTAGGATTAGATCAAGGTGACCTGTAAAAGGATTCTACTCACATCTGCTTGACGTCTGAACCTGCTGCAGGACAATGCCAGGCCACACACAGCTGCTGCGGTCACAGCTGTCCTGAGGAATGCTGGTGTGCAGGTGCTGCCTTGGCCTGTCTTTTTTCCTGACCTTAACCCTGCAGTGTTTTTTTTCAGCCAGGATTTGTTCCTTGGCTTATGAATATTGTCTTCTCTTGTTTTAGTATTTTTTTATTATTAAAATAATAATAATAATAATAATAATAATGGGTGGCACGGTGGCGCAGTGGTAGTGCTGCTGCTGCCTCTCAGTAAGGAGACCTGGGTTCGCTTCCCAGGCCCTCCCTACGTGGAGTTTGTTTGTTCTCCCCGTGTCTGCGTGGGTTTCCTCCAGGTGCTCTGGTTTCCTCCCACAGTCCAAAGACATGCAGGTTAGGTGCATTGGCGATCCTAAATTGTCCCTGGCGTGTGTGTGTGTGGGTGCCCTGCGGTGGGCTGGTGCCCTGCCTTGCGCCCTGTGCTGCCTGGGATTGGCTCCAGCAGACCCCCGTGACTCTGTAGTTAAGATATAGCGGGTTGAACAATGGATGAATGAATAATAATAATGCATTTTATTTATATAGCACCTTTCCTATGTTCAAGGTGATTATTTTATTTTAATACTATATTCATATATCTATTGTAACTATGATGTAATTTTTATATTTTGGGTATTGTTGCATATAAGCTGCATTCTTTGTTGAATCCAGCAGGGTGTGCATGCTCCCTGGGAATGTGTTTGTCTAGAATTATAGTCATACTTGCTAGAGTACATCCCTCCCCCCTGACGTCACTGCTGCTGGGTACTCAATCTTTCTTGATAAGAAGCCCAGAGATAAAGGCACAAGTTTTTGGGTGGAATTTTTGGCTTTTCTTATTGTTTCTATATGCCTCAGAGTTGGAAAATGGTTCTAACTGGCCCAAAATTCACAGAGTGATGCAAATATAATCATACTCCCTGGCATAGGAGTAATAATATTTCATTAGTTTTCCTAGTTTAGGAAACATCTCCTAACCTCAGAAGGATTTAGGAGAGTTTGTGTGCTCTCCTAACTCACTAAAAGCTGCCAAAATGGCATTCAAGCAGAGATTAGCACACACATTCAGAGAAAAAGATAATATTATGGAAATACTGGAACGCTAAACTTGTTTAAAAATAATATTGATTTGACAGAGAATAATAGTCATAACAATTATCAACATGAAGAAGCCATTGCCAAAATGAAAGAGTTGCTACATTACATGTAAAACGCAGCTTTGCGATAGCAATGATTTAGGTATGTTACAACCAACTATTTCTTAAATTTTGTACCAAACCTTGAATGCCCATACAATGCATAAGGTAATATGCAGATTTCAATATTTCCCCAAATTGCACATAAAGATTATTGCCCAAACTGTGGGTGAGCATTAATATGTGAATCGCAAGTGATATCACAGGATCAACACGCTGGTGGTCATTGATGCAAACTGTACTGCAGTAGTCAGCATATTACCCTGAAGATAGGCGGGGCTGGATGGGTGATGGACAGAGAAATGTCTCACAGGTACGCTAAGCTTTGCATTCCATGAACCACTGGAACATTCATATTACACTTTACAAGCCATGGAAGGTTCAAGAAGACAGGTGAGGACTCCAGGGGTATTAGATAAATACAAGTAGAGCCTTGCAGAAGGTAAGTTGGGATTGTGGAGAGAGGGAGGGCACAGCACAGTAGAAGACAATCGAAAACCCTGGAAAAGTGAATGCGACTTCAGAAACAGCACAAGAATAGTTGTGGCTACTTTCAGTATAACTCTTACAATATGAGGCCATAACAGTAGGAAGATGATTGAAGGTATGGCTGTGAATCATTTATTATTAAATAAACATACATGTTATCATGATTCGCTCTCATACAGTGTGTGTATGTCTCTGTCTTTCCATATTGGTGTTCATTAAATTATTGGTCATGATGTTGATGAGATGGCAACAATGACATGCAACTTACTACAATATCCTTTCTTATTATGTTTTCCTTCTTTTTCATCATGGTTTTGCTTATTATTATTATTAACTTTGTGATGAAGCCTTAGCATTAGTATCAGAAAATTACAATAAATCATCTTGATTTCCAAGGAAACTGCAAAATATTATCATAGGCACCATGTTGCAGATTAGGGTTTCATAAAATCATCAAGTCATTCATTCTCAAATATGAACTCCTTCTCATTACAGGTAGTTGGAGCAGGACGCTTCACAGCTACTCCTCATGTCTTACTCAGGGTTAGGAAAAATTCTTATCCTAGTCAGACTTTTCATGCAATTCCTAGTAATAATTCTGAGACACTTGATAAATACATGGGATATCATTCCGGACCTCAATTCTTTACCATCATCATGCATGCACATTAGTGGATTATTCTCCAAGCTCACTTGTGGTATGTACTACCACCCCAGGTCAAGAGGGGGTGTTGGCACTATGTACTCTTCTATTTTCGCCACAGTACCAAGAAAACATGCAGTAAGGGCATTTGACTCCACCCCTTCCAATCCACCAGCTATATATCCTGTAGGCACCAGAAGGGGGAGTCACTCTGTAAAAAGAGCTCACCAAAGGACTCAACTGACTGAAAATGAGGCATTCCAAGCCTAATGGCAGCTTTTGTGTTCTGAAACTTTTTGTTCCATCTTTTTTTTGTTCATTGTTTTCCTTTTGATTCAATGAGGACAACCGGGTTGGCGCCCCAACATTTCTCCTTTGCACTTGCAGTTCATCGTTCGACCGCACCATCTTTGTTTGGTTTGTTCACATCCTATAAACTAACAACTGAGGAAGCCTGGAACTGATATATCAGTAGGGTCTTTGATAATTGTATACTGTAGCCACAAGGAGGTGCCACTGAGCTCCAAACTTCAGACACAATGTTACCTCACACAATTCCAGATTAAGATAAAATATTTTTTATTTTTCATAAAGACTATTACAATCAAAACACTCCAAACAAATACATTTCTTACTCCTTCTGCCTCTAGTTGAGTGTCCCCTGCTACCTCCCGACTCTGAAAAGAGGAGGCTGGATGGCTTCCTTTGATGTTGGATGTGAGATTATTTCCTGTACCACAGTAATGAATGGTGGGTCATGCAGGAGCAATATGAAATAGTTGGTCCCTCTCTTCTCATTATCCTCCCGCAGCACCCAAAAACTGTGACAGGGCTGTCCTTCGGGACTACAATTCCCATGAATCCCTGTGGGTGTCCACACCAAGTCTGCGCCAGAGGAGCACCACCATCCCCTGCACTGGGGGAGGAACTGCTCTTGAGAAACAACCTCTCCCAGTCCCTCCATTAGTCCTTAACATCGAATGGGATAATAATCAAGTCTCATCCCAGCTGGGTTATGCCTCCTTCCATGTTGTCCTTCCGTTATGGCCTCCCAGTCAGGCCAAGTTCCACTCTCCATCTCAGTCAGACAGCCAGTCCATTCACAATGGCACTTACAATGTTCATCTTCAGAAAAGTCAGGGGCTTGGTCTTAGACACAGACAGTAGGATATGTCTTCCATCTGCCAAAGGAAAGGCTTCAGTGAGTGACTGACCTATATGCTATTTTATACCCTTAGAACAGTTTCTGTATTTCGATTTGACCAATCAAAATAAGAACACCTGCTGAAATTAAAATATCTTTTATTGAGACATTGCCATTTAGCACTCATTAACTATTTACAGACCATTTTGCTGACCAGCTTAAACAATGACATTAGCTTTCTCCATTAGCCATTTTGTCCACCAGCACTATTTACACTTGTTAGTCCATTTAGCATTCCTTTTAGCCATCTGGTTAACAATCCATTAACCCAACTGACTTTTGACAAACAATTTTGGCTGACCACCTTTCCTTTTACTGTCTATGGATTCAATTAGTATGTCATTAGAGTAAAATGCAAGTTTGCATATAAACTGAACCTTAGTATACAGTAGGCTGAGCATATCATAATCTCTTGGACCAACAGCATGAGTTTTCCACATTCGACTTATTTGACCGACATTATAAAATACTAGGGGGCTCTGCCCCCTGCTCGCTTCACTTACCAACCCCCGGGTTTGGTTATCCGGATATACAATTTAAAGAGATTGTTATTTTCATTTCATTAATTTTCATTTATTTTTTATTTCTTGATATTTGCCAGTAATAAAGCTGTAGTGAACGAGTTATTCCCCCGCCCCTCCCCTGGGGCTGCTTGTTCCATGCTGCATGTCGCGATGCGCAACGACCATTTAAAAGCCTGTACAACAGCTGTCGCTTAAGCCAGTTACTGCTTGTTCTGTGCTGCATGATCTGCATGTTGCACGGCACGTCGTTCATGTAAAAACCTGTACAGCAGCTGTCCTTTTATCTCAATTCTTTGTCTTTTTTTTTTATATTTTTATTAACTTTATTGCAATCCATACAAATCAATCAAGTTTTTACAAAAAGAAAAATTGAGTTAAGGACAAATCGATCCCCACCCCTGAGAGAGAGAGCAAGGCAAATGGTGTGAAATTTAAGGCTTGTAAACATACCTAAATTAATAAATTCTCTGTGCTTTATGAGCTTATTTTAAAATATTACTGATTAGATCCTGCCATGTTTTGAAAAAAGTCTGTACGGATCCTCTAACTGAGTATTTGATTTTTTCCAATTTTAAATAATGTAACACATCAGTTTCCCACTGACTTAAAAGAGGAGAGTTTGGGTTCTTCCAGTTTATCAGAATAAGTCTGCGTGCCAAAAGTGTAGTGAATGCAATCACAATTTGTTTGTCTTTCTCCACTTTAAACCCATCTGGAAGAACACCAAACACAGCTGTTAATGGGTTAGGAGGGATTGTGAGTCCAAGGCTGTCTGACAGGTAATTAAAAAGTTTCATCCAGAATGATGTTAATTTGGTGCAGGCCCAGAACATGTAACCTGTTGAGGCTGGGACTTGGTTGCAGAGTTCGCAGGTTGGATTTTGCCCTGGAAACATTTTGGAGAGTTTTAGTCGAGACAGATGTGCTTGATATATAATTTAGAGTTGTATAATTGTATGCTTTGCGCATATGAAGCTCGAGTGAATTCTCTGCATTGCTGCTTTCCACTCCTTTTCTGATATATTAATTGAAAGATCTTTTTCCCAGTTTCCTCTTGGATCTTTGAAAGGGAGGGATTGTAAAATGATTTTATATATTGTAGAGATTGTGTCTAAGTCCTTGAGATTGAGCAATATTTTTTCCAGCATGGATAAATGAGGAAGATGAGGAAAATCGGGAAGGTTCTTTTTAACAAAGTTCCTGATTTAAAGATAGTGAAAGAAATGTGTAGCTGGAATGTTAAATTTCGAATGTAATTGTTCATAGGATGCAAAGACGTTGTCTATATAAAGATCTCTAAGCAAGTTAATTCCAAATTTTTTCCAAATATTGAAAACTGCATATGTTTGCGAAGGTTGAAAGAGGTGGTTCTCTTGCAGAGGTGCCACAGAAAGAAGCTTCTCCGTCTTAAAATGCTTTCTACATTGGTTCCAGATTCTAAGTGTGTGAAGCACAATTGGGTTATTAGTGTATTGCCGATAACGTGTGTTTATTGGAGCACAGAGCAAGGAATACAAAGAAGTACTGCAGGATTTTACTTCTATTGCGGTCCATGCCTGTGTATGTTCTTCTATTTGTGTCCAGGTTCTTATCACCTGTATATTTGCTGCCCAGTAATAAAACTGGAAGTTAGGTAGAGCCATGCCGCCTTCTGCCTTTTGTCTTTGTAAGGTCGCTCTTTGGATGCAGGGATGTTTTGAATACCAAACAAATGAGGTTATTGTTGAATCTAATTGCTTAAAGAATGATTTATTAATGTATATTGGAATGTTCTGGAATAAAAAAGGAGCTTAGGAAGAATATTCATCTTAACAGTGTTAATTCTTACAGCTAGTGTGAGATGAAGGGTTGACCATCTATGCATGTCTTGATTAATTTTTTCCATGCAGACGGCGAAATTCTGTTGATAAGAGCTTTATGTTTAGTTGTGATATTTACCTCCAAGTATTTAAACTGTTCTGCAATGATAGAAGGTAGGGTATCTAATCTAATATTATATGATTGAGAAATTTACTGGAAAGAGTACACTTTTATTCAGATTATTTCTGAGAGCAGAGATCTTTTGAAATTCTATGAGTGCTGTTAAGACTGCAGGCACAGAATTTTCTGGGTCTGATATATACAGTACCATATCATCTGAATATAATGACATTTTTTGTTCCAGTCCTTCTCTGATAATCCCCTTTATCTGATCCATATTATGACAATGTATTGCCAGTGGTTCAGTGGCAATTGCAAACAGCAGCGGTGATAAGGGGCATCCTTGTCTAGTACCATGTTCTAGTTTAAAGTAGTCTGAGCAAGTGTTGTTAATACAAACTGAAGCTTCTGGGTTAGTATATAGTAACTTGATCCATGCACAAATGTTCGGGCCAAACCCAAACTTCTCGAATGTAGTAAAAAGGTATTTCCATTCAACCATGTTGAATTCTTTTTCTGCATCCAATGATAATAATATTTCTGGGGTGTGTGACGGACAGCCGGGTCCCATGCCCGGCCGGGACGCCCCTGCTGCATATGTTCCATGGGGAGTCACCATGGACAGCTCAATACCTCCCCTGGGACGCTTGGTGGCAGCCTCCCCGGCCGTTATTCGTTTCCCCGTCTCCCACGTGGCTCCATGGGACATGGAGTCCTCCACAACCTGGTTGGGAGATGGGGTGGCCGCTAGGGGGTGCTGCCGAGAGCCAACAACCCGGTTGGACGAGTTATCAGCCCCACTATAAAAACTATAAAACGGGCCAGCCTCCCTCCATTCGAGGCCAGAATCGGGAGGAAGAGGACGAGGTTGCCTGGGAGGAGTGGTGGTGCCAGGAAGGGTTGTTTAGACGGTGTTTTGTGCTTTTGGGACTGTGTTGGGCCTGTGGGACACAGGAAAGACATGCCCCACGGCTGAAGAGAAAAATAAAAAGCCTGTTTATTTTACACGTGCCTCTGCTTAAATCTGTGCTGGGTCAGGCACTATATAGCGCCGTTTACATGTGTTTGATTTAGTTGGTGAGTATATTACATTAAACAGGCGTCGAAGATTTGAAGATAAAAAAATGTAAAATTCTGCAGGGTAGCCATCAGGGCCTGCTGCTTTCCCGCCTTGGAGTGACTTTATAGCATCTAGTAATTCTGATAACGTCAGAGGTTTATCAAATTCCTCCACACTAAAAGTGTCTATTTGTGGTATCTGTAATGTATCCAGAAATGCATTAGATTGTGTATTGTCTTCTTTAAACTCAGTAGTATATAGGGATTTATAGTAGTCTCTGAAAGTGTGCATTATATTTTTGTGGTCGACGATTTTATCTCCGTTCTTTGTCTCGCGGGATGTTAAAGTGTCTCCGAGAATTTGTTTGTAAGTAAGGCGTGTCATGTACATAGTCTGGCGAGACTTCAAAGTGTCTTCTTAGAAGATCATGTCTCGTCTCCCTTGTCTCCCTCCCAAGATTTTTTTTTTATAATAGAGAGACAAGAAATTATACAGCAAAATCAAGCCCCAATTTATCTGAGAAGTTAAACTTGAGTATATACGGTAAGTTGTTTATTTTTAAAGATTTTTCTTTTACTTTGTCCTGTCAAGTCTTAAATTTAACAGTTTTACTGTTTTTGGGACATGTTAAAGAAATTTGGAATTTTTAAAGCCAGTACTCTATCTTGGGCCTGCACAAGCCTGAATACATGCCTCTTGAGGTTTGGGTGTGACTACCTACGGTGAAGCCTATATCTGAAACAGATTAGTGAAGTCTTGTGCCCATACTTATCAAGAATCTTAGAATTACTACTAAGGTTTTCATTAAAAGTCTGACTAGCATAAGAATTTGTCCTACCCAAGTGTTGCACATGTGAAGTAATTATGAAGTGCCCTACACCCACTCCCAGTGTGGAGTAGGAGTTCATGCTTGAGAATGAATGGCACCCTAATTGTATGACACCCTAAGCTGTAAATAGGTACTTATGATGATGTTTTTTAGTTTCTATGGAAATAATGATATTGTGTAATTTTGCGATACTAACACTAAGGCTTCACCACAATAATAGTAATAACATTCAAAGTGGCAGATTATGTTCAAATAAAAGGTTTTTGTCATTCTTATAAAGTACTCTAGAGTCATGCCTTAAACCAGGCCACTTTGCAACAACATCAAGAATAATATTTTAACAAGCACCAGATGGAAAGATTGAGAGACACACACTTTAAGAGTGTAAAGCCCAGTAACGGGCACATTTATTTAACAATAAATGATTCACAGCCATACTTTGAGAAGAATCACCGTCTCAGTGTTATGGCCACAGAAAATGCCTCATAAAGTAACAGTCACTAAAACATGCTATGGTAATTCTTGTACTGTTTCTGAAGTTACATTCACTGGATTCAGTGTTAAATTGTCCTCCAGAGTTGCATTATGTGGCTGGTTATCTTTGTGATTTCTCTGTTATCTTCTGTGAGGTTCTATTTATCTAATGCTTCAGGAGTTTCCACCTGCCTATTTGAACCTTCCTGGCCATATAAAGTGCAACACAAATATTCCAGGGGTCCTAGGAATGCAAAGCTCATCAGACTTGTGTGACATTTCACTGTCAATCATCAATCCGCCTCTGTCTAAGTTCAGGGTAATATTCTGGATTCTCTAATGCAGTATGTATCCATGACCACCTGTGTGTTGTGTGCTGATACTGTGATATGGGTCACAATACACATACGTGTGTTCATCCACACTTGAGGTAATGATCTTTATGTGCGTGCTTTCAATCACACCAAAAACTGCAGGAAAAACAATAATTTGCATGATGCAGCTTAACATTACTTCATGTGGAGTGGTGAGGAGAATCATTGTGAGGGAATTTAAAGTTTGGTATAAATTTCAAGAAACAGTTGGTTATTGCACACCCAAATCATTGATATTGCTAAACTACTGTAAGGGATGGCCAGCAGCGTTACCTGGCAGGGACATCAAAGATGTGGAAGGATGGGGGAAGGCAGCTTCTTCATAACACTGCCTCCCCAGGAACACCAGATGGCAGCCCACCTGGACATCATGGGAATTGGAGTTCTTTGACTCAACCCTGTTGGGTGCCATGGCTGCCGCCAAGGAGTGCTGCAAAGACTGGGGAGCCCTACTTCGTGGTGCTCCAGCCTTACCTGGAAATGCTCCAGAGCCAAACCTTAAGGATGCATGAAGTACTTGCAGCTATTACTTAAAAGAAGCTGCTTTCCAGGGTCGGGAGGAAGAAGAGCACAACATTTCCTGGAGAAGGAGTGGAGGTGGAAGAAGAGACTGAGTGCTGTGTGCTTTATTGTTCTTATTTATGCTTACTTCCTGGAAACTATTGTTATGAAGTGTTTCCCACAGTGAAATAAAAAGCCTGTGTGTTGCTGGACTTGTGCCTTGTCTCTGTCTATGTCGGGTTTAATGAGCTGGTGCGCCCCTGCAGGCTACAGTACTTTTTTCCCCTGACATAAAAACATGATGTTACTGACGCTTTTGTTTTGGCTGACAGTGTGTGACTTCTCTGTGTAGTTGAAACAATCAGGTGACATACAATATTTGTTACAATATCATCTTACAAGTTCCTTGTTGTCCAGAGTTTCCAAGCTATTTTATTTTTACTCAAAATGAAGTGGTTTCCTAAATTAAGAAAATTTTTTAAATGCTATTACTCCTTCTAGGAGTAGGACCAAATTTGCATCATTCTTAGACTTTTAAGTCAGATAGCACCATGTTCCAAATCTGAGTTGCTCTAGTCGAAGTAGAAGTAACTCTCTACCTGCTAATAGCCAGCAACGTCACCTGACCCTTCTGTCTGAAAGAGATGGCATCCATCAACAGCAGAGGCTCACTGGATATATGCACCAGAGGTATCAAGCAATGGTAGGAAGGAAGGTAAAAGAGTTCACTCTTGTTCGTGTTCACAGTTGTTATTTTTTCTGTTGCTTTGTTGCTCTGTGGCTTTGTAATTACTATTATCCCATTTTTTATTGTTTTTTTTAGCATTGAGGGTTGAAATTTCACTCCAACTAGTGTTGTTTTCCTTTCTTTCATCAGTTTTACTGTAGATGACAATGATGAAAAGATTATTACAGATGAGATATTTAGAATTTTCCGCTTGTTGTAATCTTTTGATTTTATTAAAAGGACATTTTTACTATAATCAAGAACTGTTGCTGAACCAATTAGTTTCAAGTATGTTTTTAAAGCAATGTGCAGTAAATCAGAAAGGAAGATATTAGGAAACACATTTGGGAGTCAGCCCAGTTAGCAACATGATATTTCTGGAATCTGTCTTGCAAGCCAGATGGATATATATATTTACATCCAAAAATGCACTCTTCCTCGCAAAGACATTCTTTCTATGTCTGCCAATCCACAAAGCATATCAGCTGGAAGATATTGAGGACTGAATCTTCAGGCAACAAAACTAACATGAAATCAGCAATTTCTTAATCAGAAGATGGGCTACGGTTGAGATGCTTTTAACTGCAATACATTAATTAGTCTTCTGCTTAGGTACTCTGGCATAAAAAAAAATCAAATAGCAATAAAAAAATGGAAGCAAGTTGAAAAAGGAAATGATGGGAGCTGATGTCAGTCACATTACACAACTTCTTTGCAAGACTTGTCAAACTTGGTGACCACCATTGCCATGTCAGTTTAAACAAGTGAAAATGGCTGGTCATGTGACATTTAGCAACTGCATGCTGACCTTCCAGCACAGTCATGCTCGCCCCTTTTTTCAGACAGCCAATATTGTTCTTCCTGAAAGAGCTGGGGCCTCATGTATAAACGGTGCGTACGCACAGAAATGTTGCATAAGAACTTTTCCACGTTCACATCGCGATGTATAAAACCTACACTTGGCGTAAAGCCACGCACTTTTCCACGGTACCTCATGCCTTGTCGTACGCAAGTTCTCCGCTCGGTTTTGCAGACTGGCGGCACCCAGCGTCAAAGCAATGCTACTGTTCCTGTGTGATTACTCATTATTTTCATGACGTGGCTTTATAAATACACTGAAACTAACCACATATTGTTTATTAGTGTAATGCATCTGATTGTAATTAACTCGTAACAATATAATGGTAGAGGGAACAGCCATAGTATTCCAAATACCATAAGTACTTTAGCGTTGTTACTCTCACTTTTCCTTCTTCTTCGTCTTCTTTCAGCTCCTCCCTTGAGGAGTTGCCACAGCGGATCATCTTTTTCCATATTGCTCTCACTGCACGACTCGGAGTATTTATATCACTGTATCTGAGTGTGAATCACAGCAGCAGCTGATCGGAAAGAGAATTATCGGTATACAGCTTCATGGACACGCTACCTCAGCCACTGCAAAACGTTTTAAAGCCTTTCCTGTACAGACCTCGCGGTTCAGAAACAGTTAAATCCCAAGAACTTTAAATGACCTCAATCAAGTGCTCCTTGTAGAACGGTTTGTACTTATAAGTGCAATCACCCCACTGTAAACTTGCACTATAGTTATAATATCGCACAACCTGAGCCACTTTGTAAAGCGCGTATTTACATATGATGACGATATAATTTTTAAGGTGAAATGCGGCAAAATATGTTTATTAAACTATACAGATAAAACTTTAACTTCATTTAAATAATCTATATTCTTCACTGGGAGTGTCGTGAAGGATAGAATAATTAAACATGTTCTACGAAGATATTTCAATGTTCTTTAAACGTTTTGAAGAATCGGTGCTAAGCTTACAGATGGCTTAACGTCTATTACAGAGCTGATTGTATGACGATCGGTTACTTGGGGAAAGAAAAGCAAGGACTCTTGGGGCGGCGCCAATATATATTGAATATAAAACAGAAAGAGAAAATAACAACACAGCTAAAAACGCAGCGACAAATTTCGACAAAAGATAAATGCTTGTCATGAGCACGAGGCTGCTGTGCAGTGTCCGCAATGGACGTGGCCATCCACCGTGATAAGCTACCTTACTGACATTAGCGGGCGATGAAGCCACCGATTCTTCCTCTGCCCAGTGCCACCACAAGCCTAGAGCCGCCCCTGAGTACTGCTGCAATAAATTATTTCATCGAAGTGAAACACATGTTTAATAATGTGCTTTAGCTCCTATCGTCATGAAAATGACATCACGTATACATCTCAGTATTTTAATTATTCAGAGAGCTGTAATATCACAAATGTAATGGACTCTGTGTCCAGTTGGAGGAAGAGAGCCGGTTTAAGAAGCAAGTAGTGATTCACACGCACAGAGCACATAGAAGATCAAATACAAAACAAAGCATTTAACGTTGTGAACGGTACCCGGGCACAGACAGGCGGACATATTGTTTTGACACCACCACACGTTTATTTACAAAATATTTACAAATATATTACGGTCACCAAGACCCCAGTTCCTTGGTCACAAAGACCCAGTCACGTGCACAAAACCCCAAACACTCAAAAGTCCTGGCCACAATGCCTTTCTTCGGGCCGCCTCCACTCTCCACAGCTTCGTCCTCCTTCCACCCGACTCCAGCCCTGAATGACGGGAGACGGCCCCTTTTATGGAGGACCCGGATGAGCCCCAGGTGCTCCCGGCAATCTTCTGGCCACGCCCCAGCGTGGCGGAAGTGTCGGCTGTCCTCCCGGCTGCTCCCCGGGCACCGCCCAGTCTTCCCCAGCACTTCCTGGTGTGGCAGGAGTGCTGGGGAAACAAATCCCAAGGCATTGGGCGCCTCCTGGCGGTGGCCACGGGCCCCTACAGGGAAGAGCTTCCAAGCCCTTGACCCGTGGCTCCCAAAGCAACCCGAAGGCGAACCCCACGTGGTCCAGGCGGGCTCTGACCCTCTTCCGTCCCTCCTGGCGCCCCGCCGGGTCATAGCCCCTGGCATCCCTGACAGTGCCCCACAGCCAGCGAAGACCACTCGTGGGTAAGAGCGACCCGTCCCGCGAGGGCAGCAGAGCCCCGAAACGGGTCCCACTCGAGGATAGCCGGGGTCCGGCCCCGCACTCCTAGCAGGGACAGGGGCGGAGACACAATCGCGCACCAACCCATGGTGCATCCCTGTGCCTCGCACAGGTTGTGCTCCCCTTTACCGGCACCCGGGGCCTCCTCGGTAGGCACCCTCCGGGACCTCCACGCCTTTGTTCTGAGCCACTCGTTCCCCGTTGGCTCCTCCAGCTGCGGCGCACCTGCGCACCGACAGAGAGATCCTTCTGCAGACGGCCCGACATCAGAGGGCTGTTCCGCCGAAGGGGTTCCTTCAACTCGCCGGGTCCGCCCCTACAAAGAGAACACAGGGGCAGAACCGCTGCCAAAGCACCCAGCTCGTGCCACGCACGGGCAGCGTTCTCCCTCCAACCGCACCCGGCACTTGCCTGATCGGCACCCTCTCCGCGGCTTCCGTGTCCCTCTCGACGATGGAGTCGCCGGCACCGCCCGCTCTCTCCGCCGCCTCAGGGATTCCCTCTGCTCTCCCAGAGGGCAGCCAGCCACACGCTGCACCCAGCAACGCTGTCTCACCTTATCGGAGGAATCGCACCCAGCCTCTTAATCCTCCTTTACTTTCGGACGCTTGACGATATGCGGCTCCGTATTACTCAACACGAGCCCCTTTCCGTCTGCGTCCGTAATATATCGGAGGAATCGCACCCAGCCTCTTATTCCTCCCTTCACTCTGGGACGCCATGACGGTTTGAGACTCCTTATGGAATAAAAGCGCCTCTGTCCCGCTGCGTCCCTATAGTGCGGCGCGAAGACCGCAGCCGACTCGGGCGGAGGGCGCTAGGACCCGGGCACTTAGCAGCCCGTGTCCTTCAGCGCCCTCTCGACTCCCCTCGCCCGCATGCAGTCCGCGGCGCCGCACTCCTGTCGGAGGGCTGCTTACTCGAACTGCTCATTGTCTTCACAGCCTTTTCAGCAGACCCTCCCATATGCTTTACGGAGTCGGCTGTACTCACCGCCTCCGCTGTACCTCTCCGGCTGGAGATTCCAGCGTCGCGCCGTCCCGTCGTCGATAGAAACGTTCTCAGCGCCGCGAGCGCCTTCCTCTCCAGTACCAGCACCTCAGCCCGGAGGGCACATAGCACCTGTAACACACGCTGCCCGGCGGGCTGAAGGGACGCCCAGCTCCGCCAAAGCAGCCGGCAAAGACAGGAAGTTAACCGACGCGGAGCCTACCTGACTGTCGGCCTCCGACGCCGGCCACTTCCTGTGGGCCTTCTCCTCCGGCCCAATCGGGTCTCCCCCCTGCCCGTGATGGACATTCCCTGGTCCCGCCTCTACAGTCATCGGCGGGCACGCAAGACACACCGCCCAATCGCGTGCCTGTCAGGGGGAGGGACTTCCGGTCCGCGGCCATCTTGGCTCCCTTTCTGCGGCGGCGCGTGCTTGCCGGCACCCTTGCTGTTGCCAGCGCCTCGAGCTGCAGCGTCTCCTCCTTCGCAGCCCTCGCGGCTGCCGCTGTGCTGCCGGAGCCCCGCAAACCAGCATGCGCCCGCCACTGACGCGGATCCTGGAGGTCCCTGCCTGGAAAACAAAATACACGCCCGGCCCCCAAGGGCCGGCTGCCGATAGGCAGGGAACTCACCTCCCAGGTCCCGTCAAACCGAGGAAACGTCCTCGGCGTGGCCTCTCCGGACGCCATGCCGTCCCGGGCGCCTCCAGCAACGGCGCGCTCGTTGGAGACCGCTGCACTCTTCCAATGCACGCCGCCCGCCCGCTTCAGGGAATAACGGCCCTCCCGCGGACCCCTGGCGGTCCGTGGGGTTCTTTACCGCTGGGCTGTGTGCACGCAGCCCCGCGTGCGTGGGTGGGGTCCCTGCTGCACCGGGCCGTCCACAACAAAATTTTTATGAACAGGTCTCCGCCTTGAAACAGGCGGAGCATCCTGCCGACTACGCCAGAAGTGAACGGTACCCGGGCACAGACAGGCGGACATATTGTTTTGACACCACCACACGTTTATTTACAAAATATTTACAAATATATTACGGTCACCAAGACCCCAGTTCCTTGGTCACAAAGACCCAGTCACGTGCACAAAACCCCAAACACTCAAAAGTCCTGGCCACAATGCCTTTCTTCGGGCCGCCTCCACTCTCCACAGCTTCGTCCTCCTTCCACCCGACTCCAGCCCTGAATGACGGGAGACGGCCCCTTTTATGGAGGACCCGGATGAGCCCCAGGTGCTCCCGGCAATCTTCTGGCCACGCCCCAGCGTGGCGGAAGTGTCGGCTGTCCTCCCGGCTGCTCCCCGGGCACCGTCCCAAAGTCTTCCCCAGCACTTCCTGGTGTGGCAGGAGTGCTGGGGAAACAAATCCCCAAGGCATTGGGGCTCTCCTGGCGGTGGCCACGGGCCCCTACAGGGAAGAGCTTCCAAGCCCTTGACCCGTGGCTCCCAAAGCAACCCGGAAGGCGAACCCCACGTGGTCCAGGCCGGGCTCTGACCCTCTTCCGGTCCCTCCTGGCGTCCCGGCCGGGTCATAGCCCCTGGCATCCCTGACAACGTACTACTTTAATTACGATGTGATTTGAGAAACTTGAGAACGATTTTAAGATGAAGTTTATAATGTTCTACTAAATGACAAAATAAACTACGTGATTAAAGTGGAAATGTCGAGATTGAAGTTGACATTTCGTGCTTTTTCACCACTGTGTGCCTTTTTTTCTCTGTACCCTAATAAGCTTTCATATGACACTCAGACAGTGGGCTTACAACTCGGCTTTCCACGGCGACTTTGATATGTGACTTCTTTTTTATTTCCAGCACTGTGCGATTTTGTGAATGTGAGCTTTCAAGTTTCTCCAACACGCTATGTCACTCGATCAACTTCATTTTGTTGATTATACCACGGCTTATTTGAACAAATAGTATGTTTTTCCTTTGCCTCCACTTGGTATTCGCTGAAATTCTTATATTTTCCCCGTGCTTTTCCCATTGTCTTTTCACAGAAGGCTGAGCTTAAGGTCTATTTATATTGATTTGCATATTCAAAGAGGCGTAATTCTGGGAGGATTTGGGGCGTTACATAATGTGCGTGCACGAGCGTTAGTTTTCACGCTGATCGGGATTTATGTAACGGAAGAACGTGGAAGTTGGAGTACGCACAGATTGCTGCATCTGGATTTTTCTGTGTGTAAACAAATTTCGGCTTTTGTGCTTACGCCATGTTATAGTGCGAGTTCTATGCACGGCGTTATACATGAGGTCCCTGGTGCTGTACAAAAGGTTAACAAATATGGTGAGTTCAGCTGCAATCTATGCCTCTGTTTTTTCTTTTTTCCATTCTGTCGTGGTACATAAAACATGAGATATCATACAGACAAGCTTATTTTCTGTTTACGAGGTCCAAAACACCTACATTCTTTAGTCCTCATTGCTGCATACAATGCATTGTACTTCCAGGTAAGCATTCATTGGTTGACAGCTCTCATGCACAAGGAGGCCACCCCTATGATTAAGTATTGGAGTGAGTCGTGGGCTATGTGGAGTGTACCGCTGGGCATGTCACATTAGGCAATTGCATTCATGGAAGTGTGCAATCAACTACTCCAACTATGATTGTGAGTGAAAATTGCCAGAAAAGTCATATAATGTGACGTAGCCTTAAGAGTACCTAACTAATAGTAATTTCATTTCTTTCTTTCTTTTGTGATATGATGAGGCATGTTCTGTGGATGAATTTGCAATTTTTGTCGACTTGTGGAAGAAGAATGAGTCTTAACGGTCACATTGTCATTTTATTATGCATAAAGTATTTTGGTATCTTCATTAAAATACTGTACAGCATCCACCTTAGAAGTATAAAAGGATTGATAAATGTCAGAAACATGTCCAAGCATATCAGGAAAAAGTCAAGTGAACAATAGGTGATGGGTCAAGAAGTTGGCTGACTATGATGTACCCAGTAAGACTTGCAGATGTCATGCACACAAGAATTCAAGAAGTATTGCAAAGTATTTTAAGGACCAAGAATACAGTGAAATGAGAGTTTTATTTTGGGGTATGTAAGCTGGTTATGCTTTTGCTGAATATACCTCATGTCTTTTAGCCACTTAGAGTAAATACAGTATTCTGATGGTTTAAGACAAGGAACCAATCAGAGTATGATACGTAAGCATTAATTCAGAACTGTTATGATAATTCAATTCTTTATAAATATGGACCTCCATCTTTAATCTCTGACCATTTGCTAAACAAACTCTGCTCTGGGCACTGTCTGTTAGTAGATTGCTGTAACAGGATGCTTCCTCTTCAAGCATTTGCTGAAGAGAAATAAATGATACAACAAACAAGTATCCTCCTCCTGCCTGATTCCTGACTCAAAGAGGTCCTAGCTGAGGGCAAGATTTCTTTCGTTAATATATTTCCAATTCTTCCACAGACTTCATGTTAGTTCTTGTTTCTGAGCACCTTTGCCAGTGAAAAGCAAGCCCGATAGTTGCTGGTGGCTGTAAGGTGATTGCCTGCATATGACTAGCGGCACAAACAATGGGGTGTGAAGAGAGCTGCTGTACACAAGTACTATGCCTTTTTTAAGGCCTTCACAATCTTAAAAATACTGGTTCTTTAATGGCATTTGTGGACTATGCGCGGCAGTTTATCCTGGTCAAGACCCCCAAGCCGCTAGATGGAGCCCTCCCTGTAATGTGGAGATACCCCGAATTCCAGCAGGGCATCATGGACTTTGGAGTTGTAGTCCACAGCCCTGCTGGATAACGTCGGGGCTGCCAGGGGTCGCTCCAGGGAGAACCAGGGACTGCTATTTGCCCTATGCTCCGGGAGTACTTCACATGAGCGGAAGCGATGATGTACTTCCGGGGTGAAAAAAAGGACTTTTATCTGACCCGGAAGTGATAAGGAATTATGGACTGAAGGATGAGAAACACTTCCAGGTCAGGAACTATAAAAGGACTGTGGGAGTCGGAGGATTGGTTTATTGTGATTAGTATTGTTCAATGAATAGTGTAGAGTGGAGGGTGCTTGGAGCACATAATTATTATAATAAAACAAAGGATTATTGCACTTTTACCTAGTGTCTGGCGTGGTACCTGAGGGTTCAAGGGAGCAATAGTGCCCCCCTACTGCTACACATTTTATGTTTCTTTACTGGATTGAAAGGTTCCTCAAAGAGCCAGTGCTTGACAAAGCACCATTTCATTTTAGGAGTGTTTCTGTTTTGAAGAACTTTTAACTTTTTTATTGAAATTTTTAATGTATGGTAGATTGCAGGACACCAACAATTAAGAAAACATGGACTTAGCTTGTGTTAACATATGCAGCAAGAATCAGTTTAAAATCATGACCCATTGGTATTTCACAAATCTGGTTCCATCTGTTCATGGTTATTTACTGAATGAATCCTGCTACAGATCTAAATAAATAAATGGTTCTTTCTGGAACCTTCATGTGGATGGGTCTTTTGGGAACCATAAATAGTTCACCTATGGCATCGCTCTGAAGAACCACTCAGGCACCTTTATTTTTAACAGTGCATGTGCCTGTGATACAAAAGGCAAGCCCACACCTGGGGGGGACGACAACCATGGCACTTGTCAGGGGCCCAAGCTAGATAGGGGCCCACCCTTTAAGTGACGTTTTAAAATATACGCACATATTTGAAACACGAAAGGGGCCCGAACTCTGTCAGCTGCCTGGGGCCCAGAATTTCCTAGGTGCGGGCCTGCAAAAGGAAATGGCTTCACACCAGAGTCAGGTGACATGTATCGGGTAGTTCTGAAACCCTCATCATGCGTTGGAGGTGAGGGATATTTTTGTTCCGTTTAGTACAGGATGGATTGGAACTGGATCACTAAAGCTCAGTTTTTGGACAGCTGTGGTAAGGAAATGCAATTTCTGCATTTATTTTTACTTCACCATTATCTGAGTGCACTTTGAACTGTTTTTAAATATGTTCTGAGACTTTATGCATAATAAAATCATTTCATTTATCAATTGCACCTCTTGTGTCTGCCTCAGCTCCTGCTTTGCTGAACTGTGGCCCCATTATGGAATCCCCAGATCAAGTCAAGACCTATGAAGATTCTGGGTTATGACAATGAGCAACATGAGATGCAACTAAATCATAGTTCTTGGAAAACAGCAGGCTTTGGCAGCACATAATTTACCATCACATCAGAGGAATGAATAAGACACCGACTGGGGGCCACTAGCCCTCTTAAGAACCATAACGGTTCTTGGTATAGTTATCCTAGGGGAAAAAGCATCATGAAATGACAGTCAGGAAAAACTGCAACTCTGTACCCTTATGATATTTATGAACCCCTGCTAGCCACTGGGAAGGACAGACCTCTTGAGGGTGGGCACATCTCTTTAAATGTTAGCTGGAACACCTATAGCCATGCATGTGGCCCCAAGGTTTGTATGTAGCACACATGACCATAGAAAAAGTCCCAGAGATTGCACAGTATGTGACCTTAGTCTGGAGGTGTTACACTTCAGAAAGAAATAAGCTTTCCTGCTCTGTTTAAAATGTTGAACATCAGGAAACCTCAATGTATGGTGTGGTACCCGGCTGGGATGCCCATGAGGACCGGAGGAAGGCATGTGTCTCCTCCAGACCGCGAGGGGGCGTCTGCCCTGGTTATGTTGGGGGCCTCGGGTAAAGGGCTTGGAAGCCCACCGCCAGGAGGTGCCCCAGTGCCTGAATATCCCAGTGTGGCGGAAGTGCTGGGGGTAAGACAACTGGGGACACCCGGACGGCTTCCGGGTGCGCAGCCGGCACTTCCGCCACACGGGCGTGGCTACAGAGGAATGCCTTGCAGCAGCTGGAGCCCATCCGGGTTCCTATTTAAGGGGCAGCCTCCCTCCAGTCATCGGCAGAAGTCGGGTGGAAGAGGATGGAGCTGGAGGGAGGACTAGAGGCGGCCAGGAGAAAAGCAGTGGAACTGTGTGGCCTGGACATTGGGGGAATTGGTGCTGGAGGCACTGGGGTTTGTGAGTGCACAAAAACGTAAATATTTGTAAATAAACGTGTGTTGGGTGAAATATGATGTCTGTCTGTGTGTGTCCGGGCCAGCGTCCACAATAGATAATTTTATAATGTACTATCTCTAGACATGGATTAAATCTTGTTATCATTATGTGTTTGTTCCACCATATTTTATCATGAGCGTCCCCATTTTGTGGTCTTGTTGCAGTGGGGCAATACATGGTTGCTAGTTGTTGTGTCATGTGAGCTGCCTTTTTGTGAAAGAGGCGTCCCAAAGCACATAAATCCCAATGAGTTCCAAAAGCACTTCTAAAAATGCCCACAAGAGGGGATTACATCGTCA
This sequence comes from Polypterus senegalus, assembly GCF_016835505.1. NCBI lineage: Eukaryota > Metazoa > Chordata > Cladistia > Polypteriformes > Polypteridae > Polypterus > Polypterus senegalus. The sequence continues at coordinate 131,941,012 of NC_053165.1, forward strand.
AACCCAGGCTAGTAATGAGGGCAAACACAGGGTCTTCATAAAAATAAACAGGTTATTTTCACAAAAATACACTGAAAAAAAGCAAGCTCCGTTGAGCACAAAAAGGAAAAAGGAGTTGTCTAAAACAAAACACAATACAAGGCAAACAAGGCCCCAATCTACAAATCCAGAAACGAGGTCAAAAATCCAGAATTAATAGTAATGAGCAGAGCAAAATGCAAGTAACTTGCCATTCCCTGGCACATTTGAGCTGTAGAAGCTCCTCTAGATTTATAGGGTAGGAGGCACTTCCTGGCGGTAATTGGCAGGTGGTCCCACCTCTTGGAGGACCACCAACAAAAGACACGGGATATAGCCAAGGCAATTGATAAACACAGATAAAACCATCCATTATCCATCCCACTATATCCTAACTACTGGGTCACGGGGCTCTGCTGGAGCAAATCCAAGCCAACACAAGGCGCAAGGCAGGAAACAAACCCTGGGCAGGGCGCCAGCCCACCGCAGGGCGCACACACACACCATGCACACACTAGGGACAATTTAGTGTTGCCAATGCACCTAACCTGCATGTCTTTGGACTGTGGGAGGAAAACGGAGCACCCGGAGGAAACCCACGCAGACACGAGGAGAACATGCAAACTCCACGCAGGGAAGACCTGGGAAGCAAACCCAGGTCTCCTAACTGCAAAGCAGCAGGGCTACCACTACGCCACCCACAGATAAAACTTAAACTAATAAATTATGTACATACTCAACATACAGAAAAAAATTAAAAGTGACACAAAACATGAATTTGAACCCCAGCCAAGGGAGGAACCTGACGTCACGTCATATGATATCATCGGTGAGATACTTTAAAAGCTGGTGTAACATATTTGATGACTTCTTAGATTGTTCTTAGTAGTTTCCAGTGCATTTCCCTCTTCTAGTGATCTTCAGCAATTGTCTGGCTCATGTAATAAACAGTTTGAATTAACTTGAAGCTGCATAAAGAACAGCCAGTGAAAAATGCATTGCAGAAGTCAATCCTAATAGAAATAAATACATGAATTAATTTCTCAGTACTCTGCATATTTAGAAAATATATTAATCTTCCAACATTTTTATGAAGGAAAAATATGTTTTGGATAGTTTTTCATCACAAATAACATGCTAATATCAAAGACAACACTGAAATGGTATGCTGATGGTGATTCCAACTGAGTGAAAAGGTGTCAGAAAGTTGTTGCGGCCGCCATCCTTCTCTCCAATAGCTAACATTTCTGTTTTTTTTCTGTATGCAAAGACAAGTAGTTCTCATCCATCCTCTCCTCCATACACCTCACTGATGGCGTAGTGCTGAATGCTTCTAACTCACCTTGCGAATGTCAGCAAAAAATGTAAGTAAACAAATGCTAGAAACACTAGGATTTAAAAAAAGTGTTTCCCATATTGGATGCATGTGCCGTTGACTGAAGAAACCCACTGGTCACAGAAAAAATGTTGGGGCACCAACCGTTTTAATCTTTGCAAAGTCCAAACCACTCAAACAGGTGCTTGATGGTGTGTAGAAGAGTAACAAGCACTTGAAAATAAATAAAGTGAATAATCAGCCAGGTTCAAAGCTTTGTAGTATGATCTGTACTCGGGCAGGAGACCCATTCTGTTTTCTGCTGTCTCCAGAATGAGATGACCCATACTGGGAGCACCTCAGCTTTATAGCAAAGGGTCCAGAAGGGGCGGAGTCAGTTTCCCTCAGCAGCCGGTCTTCTCTGGGACAAAACAGAAATGATAATGTCAGCAACAGCACCCCCCCACTCCGCCTCATGTACCAAAGAGGTACCTCTGATTAGCCTGGAAGGCAAACCTCAGACGTACAAGCGTAACACATGTCATTGTCCATGGTAAAAGTTAACTTTTTATCCACAACAAGAAAATGGCAGACCATTTATGTGTCACAAGGACCAGAGCACAAAGTCACAGGAAAATCTAAACTGGAAGGTAAAAAAAGAAAACTAAATAGACATTAAATGCATTTGCAAGAAGCAAAACTGCAGACAGATGATCTGTCTTTAGAATTCTACTAAATATTTTGGCATCTGATAAAGCAGGACATTTTGGGAATGTTTAGAGCAGCTATAATAGCAGACATTACCCTCAATTCCTTGATTCCAAAACCATCAGATAAACAGAAACATCAAAATGGATATCAAAACCGCATTTGTCAAAACTATAATATATGAACTAAAGTTCTGAACAAATAGATAAAGGAAAATGTTTGAGCACTTATGGTAATAGGAAGAGAATGAGTTTTTGTAATACTATAGAAGTCTATAAATATCATTTAGCACTGAAAAGAGATATTTTGCATTACAGTAAAATTAGAGATACACATGTTATGTACATTTTGTTTGAAAAAGGCATGTTTTTTAACAGAAGAAGTAGAATCTTGAGGGCAATATCATAAAATGATAAAAAATAGTTAACATGGTAATACCTGAAAAAGATTTTAATAAACAGGAACTTAACTGAAGAAATAATACTTTATTAAAAGGGGACACAAAGGGTATCCCTTGTCTGCAATTTGATTTAACATTTGCATTGGAGCTTTAGCTGACATGATCAGAAGACAGAAATGAATCAAAAGTATGAATCACAGGTAGTTGGAGTAAGAAGGACGCACGGTCACCAGCCACTTGATTTGGTGCACATTGCTAGCACCAGGTTTGGCTCTCTTTTGCCTTCAACAAGGTCCTGTAAACATTCTTCATGTATTTTGGTCCATATTGACATGATAGCATCTCTCAGTTGCTGCAGATTTCTCGGCTGCAAATCCATGGTGCGAATTTCCCGTTCCACAACATCCCAAAGGTGCTCTATTGGACTGAGATCTTCTGGGAAGCATGACACCGGAAGCATTCCTGGGTCTGGCTTTAAAAAGAGCCTGCTGCCACACATAGACTGGTCAGAGCTGGGAGGCAGCAGGCAACACTCAGCAGAGGAGAGAAGGAGGAATGATTGCTGATTTATTATGGTTTTAATGGTATTTGTGGCTGATTTTTGGAAAAAGATCTGTGGAAAGGTTCTTTGGAAGGAATAAAGTCCTTTGTTTTATTCATATATTGTATGCTGTATTGCTGTGTCTGCGGTTTGGGGCTCTCTGGCGCCCCCTTGTGGTTAAAGGGGCCAATGTAATTTTCCACCAAAAATATTATTTTTATAAATTACTAGCTAAAATACCCAGCATTGCCTGGGAGGGAAATATATTTTTTTTTAATTATTTGAGGAAAGTATAATTAAAAAAACACAACTTTAAACATAAAAATAAATTAACAAACAATGAAGACTCACTAATGTGCTTGTTTTGTGGTCTTGTATGTTATCATCTAGTTGATGTTTGAAACCGGCCAACTCTATTTAATTTGAAAAGCAACAGGGGCGCGGTGGTGCTCAAAAATAAAGAATGCTGGCAGTCACCTCCAGTTCGCCCGCCGGTGGTCGTTCAGAGTGTCAACTGGATGATAACATGCATACATGACCATAAAATCAACCCCCACACTACCCAGAAGGGGGTGGGTTAGGGCTGATTTCACCCTACAGTATTTTTAGTCGACCAATGAGAAACATGTGTACCAAGTTTCATGAAAATTGCTCCAGCCATTCGGAAGTGATGCTGGAACATACTGTACATACTACATACATACACACATTGACTTTCTTATACCGGTATATAGATTTTAATTAATTACATTTATATAGCAATTTTCTAACCTGCTCAAAGTGCTTTACACACAGTAGAAAGAGAACCACATCAACCACCACCAATGTGCAGCATCCGACTTGATGACTTGATGGCAGCCATTTATGTTCCAGTACGCTCACCATACATTAGCTGTTAGGTGCTGAATGGATAATAGAATTAGCCAGTTAGAGACAGGGCATGATTAAAGAACCAGAAAAGCCAGGTTATGGTGTACAATTTACCAAGGACATTGGAAAATACCTTACTTTTTTGAAAAGATGCCCTGGGATCTTTTATGACCACAGAGAGTCAGGACTTCGGATTTACGCCTCATCCAAAGCAAGGCGCCAGTTTTTACAGCACAGTGTCTCCATCACTGCCCGTCACAATGAGGCATTGGGATCCACATTCAGACCACAGAGTAAGCACCCCTGATGGCCTGATGAAGCTTTTCCTAGATGGTCTCCCATCCAAGTAAACCCAAACATGCTTAGCTTCAGGTGGAGTATCTGTTCTAATGTTCAGGTGGCAGAGCTGCTCACTATATTCCTTAGTAAAGAGTCCTGTCTTCAATTCAAACCGCTCCCATGATGCTTTAGTTTCCTGTTTGTGCACGTTTTGAGCACATGATTAGATAACAGAAATTTCTTTATAGATAATAAATTATTGCCTATAATTAAATCTTGCAAGTACGACACTATTGTTATTTCCAACAATGCACCTCTGATCTTGGAGCTAAAATCATTATGCCCCACACACTCACCTCGCAGATGGTGTCTTAACCCACTTCTATTAGCAGACGAGAACTGTACAGATTTTATATCCAAACAAATCAGTTTCTTCCTAGAGACAAATACATCCTCAGAGGTCTCTGCAGGAATACTCTGGGAAACTTCTTAAGAGGACAGATTATTTCATATCTTTCCCACAGGAATAAATTAGAAACCAAGAAGCAAAATTACTAGAATAGATGAAGAACATGCCAGGTGTCCAAGTGAGGCTCTTCATAGGAAAAGGCAGGCTCTGCATTCAGAACTCAACCTCTTGATAACTAAAGAAACTGAACAACTTATTTATAAATCAAGACATCATTACTATGAACACGGAGAGAAAGCTAATAAGGTTTTAGCTCAACAAATCCACAAGCAAGAAGTTTGCAATGTAATCCCAGTAATCACCAGCACAAACAGAGATGAAATCATTGACCATAAAAATATAATGCACACATTTAGAGACTACTATAAATCTGTATATTCTACTGAGTTTAAAGAAGACAACACACAATCTAATGTATTTCTGGATGCATTAGAGATACCACAAATAGATACTCCTAGTGTTGAGGTACTGGATAAACCTCTGACGCTATCAGGATTACTAGATTCTATAAAGTCACTTCAAGGTGGGAAAGCAGCAGGCCCTGATGGCTACCCTGTAGAATTTTATAAGAAATTCTCCACTCAGCAAGCTCCCATCTTATTAGCAACATTTACAGAAGCTAGAGACAATCAATTTCTACCTCAAACTTTTCGTCAAGCATTAATCACCGTTTTTCCTAAACAAAATAAGGACTTGTTACAATGTGCATCATACAGACCAATTTCACTTCTGAATAAAAATGTTAAGACACTCTCAAAAATTATAGCTAGACGGATGGAGAAAGTGCTGCCTTCGGTAATATCAGAAGATCAAACTGATTTATTAAAGAATGACACTTATTTTCCATTCTTCAACGCCTGTTTGATGTAATATATTCACCAGCAAAGTCAAACAACCCGGAGATATTATTATCATTGGATGCAGAAAAAGCATTTGACATGATTGAATGGAACTACCTTTTCACTACATTAGAGAAATTTGGGTTTGGCCCGAACATTTGTGCATGGATCAAACTACTGTATACTAATCCAGAAGCTTCAGTTTATATTAACAACATTTGTTCAGACTACTTTAAACTAGAACGTGGTACCAGACAAGGATGCCCCTTGTCACCACTGCTGTTTGCAATCGCCATTGAACCATTGGCAGTTTACTGTCGAAATGCATATCAGATAAAGGGAATTATCAGAGAAGGACTGGAACAGAAAATTTCTCTGTATGCAGATGATGTGGTACTATATACCAGACACACAAAATTCTGTGTCTGCAGTCTTAACAGCACTTACAGAATTTCAAAATATCTCTTTTCTCAGAATTAATTTGAACAAAAGTGTACTCATTTCAGTGAATTCTCAAGCATATAATATTAAATTGGACACCCTACCTTTTATCATTGCAGATCAGTTTAAATACCTAGGGGTAAATATCACAAGTAAACATAAAGCTCTTTATCAACAAAATTTTGCCATCTGTATGGAAAAAATTAAGTAAGACTTGCATAGATGGTCAACCTTTCATCTCACTCTAACCGGAAGAATTAACATTAAGATGAATATTCTTTCTAAGCTTCATTTTTATTCCAAAACATTCCAATATACAACAATAAATCATTTTTAAACAATTACATTCAACCATAACCTAATTTATTTGGAACTCAAAACATCCACGTATCCAAAGAGCGACCCTTCAAAGACCTAAGGCAGAAGGTGGCATGGCTCACAAATAGACAAACATTGAGATAGCCATTCATGTGTTTTATATTTCACTTGAATATTGGGGAAAACTTTTTCTTGTAGCTCCTGAACACTTGCAACAATATTGCAAAAGGATCTTTCAAATTCAATCAGCCCGGTGGTACTATCTATAGGAACCTTCCCATCTCCTAGCATAAGCAATTGCTTAGAGAACGATTCAGCAAAGGTGTCATGACACAAATGAACTCTCATGTTTGTTGTGAGCGTAATGTTTCTGACGTATTTCCACAGGTGAGATGCTTTAAGACATGCATTCAGCTCATCAGCAGGTGTTGATCTTGGAATAATGGGAAGTGTCTGCCGGAAGTCACCAGCTAAAACAACAACAGTTCCTCCCATCAAAGAGTTGTTTGAACGTAGGTCTTGTAGTGTTTGATCAAGAGACTTCAGAGCTTTTCTATGAGCCATTGTGCACTCATCCCAAATGATCACGCTGCAGTTTTGAAGCACTTTGGCTTGTCCTGATCCTTTACTAATGTTGCATACAGGACTGTCACTATGAGCCAAGTTTAGTGGCAGCTTCAACACTGAATGTGCTGTTCATCGTCCTTGAAGGAAAGTGGAAGCAATATCTGAAGATGCCACTGCCAGTGCAATCTTCCTTTGCTGACGAATCTTGGCCAAAATCAGGTTGATGAGGAATGTTTTTCCAGTTCCACCAGGTGCATGAAGGAAAACGATATATCCTTTGTTTGTATGTATGATATTCAATTTGGTATTGTAAGCAACTCTCTGATCTGTCACCAGCCATGGTTCATTTTCAGAGATGTATTTTTCAAGATCTTTGAATCTATAGTTTGTTTCGTGTAAGATTTCAGAAGTCAGTTGGTTGTCTCCCGAGTCTCTGATAGGAGATGGCAACCCAAGGACTTGTAAGGATTTTCCTGCCATTGAGCGGCACAGGTCTTCTAAAAGCACCAGAGCTGTGTTATAGATCTCTTCACAGAAGTCAACTGTCACAGCAGGGTTCTGTCTTCTAAGGTGTATTAAAATGTCTTCACTAAGACCTGTTTTGTATTTTTCCCATAATTTAAATGGGTTAGCAAGTGCACAGGTAGTCAGCAATATGGCAAAAAGGTGTCTTAGTCTAAATGATGACTATGTTGCAGTGGCTTCAGCCATTGTCATGTCCCAGTGTTGGTCATTTTCCAACAATCCTTGTCTTTCGCAAGCTTCCCTGAAAGTTTCACACATGACTCCAAGTATGCAAAAGATGTCGGCCCCTTGACGAAATGGAGCAGCATGTGCACATAAAAGCACTCAGTATTTGAAGGATGAACAGTGTAAACACGATCCAAAGCTTCAGTAGCTCACACCCTTGGATACCCATCTACTTTGGTTCCTTGCTTTCGCTTTGGGATGTTTTGTTGGGAACATTCCATGTATAATACTTTGGCACATCACAGTAGAGAAGTGACTGCGCGAAGGGATCATGTTGGCATAAATCAAAAAATGCCGTAAGTGTTGTTTTTGGTGGGACCTATACCTGCTGTTGCAAGTTTCCAGGCTGAAAGTATATCCTTTGACCATTTTCCAAATGGACACTAAGGTGCACAACTGTCGCATACCTTTCATGGAGAGAAAAACCAAGTGTTCTCCACACAGCCTCATTGCTGCTAATGTATCTTCCAAGTTTAAATGCTTGCACCTCTTCGATTATAGGACCATTTTTCTTAAGTTCAAATACTGCTTGATCACTTCCTTTGTTCATGTATTTGCAAATGTATTTGATGGATTGCACAGAATAGCACCACTCCACGTTTATATGAGCTTGGAACATCTTTGATAGAAGTGGGTTGTAGGGAACAATCCACCTGTTGTCCACCTCAATCTCCTAGTAACCACCACCAATGTGCATTTTTATAGTAGTAGTAAAACCTCCTTCACCTGGTTTTTGTCATTTGTATAGCGGATATCCATCTTGGCCAGTCTGTGTTTCTTGAAGCAGACCTCGGAGATACTTCTTCGAACATTTTCCATCAACCATGCAAGGAGAATGTTTGTTGAGGTGTCCACACGGGCCGTGGATCATGTTTTTACGAACTATTTCATATAGGAGAGGATCCAGTTATTGATTTGGTAGCTCAGCACTAATCACATCGTCAATGACCCGTATTTTCTGTTTTAGCCATATCAACACATGCGAATGAGGGAGTCCACACTTTTGCCATTCTATAGAGTACATCCAACACTGTGTTTCTTTAAAGATATGTGATTTGGTAATCACGTCCATCATCTTTGAAAGCTTCTGCTTGAAGACGCGAGCAAGAAGATCATGGCGATCAATACATGATTGACCTTCAAGCAAGTGTATATTGATTTCTTGCCAGGCTGGACTGCACGTGAATGTGATAAACAAATCTGGTCGTCCATATTTCCTCACATATATTATTGCATCTTGAGTATATTCATGCATGTGTCATGGACTTCCAGTGACAGTTGAAGGCAGTATCACCATTTTCCCCAACTGGTTCGGACCAGCATCATTTGAAACAGCATCTCGAAGGTGAATGTACTCTTCCACTCGCAGCTTCTTTTGATTCATTCTAATGTAAAGCAAACATTCACTTTCGATTTTAGGATACATGTCCACAATGTATTGATAGAAAAGTTGCCGGCATTTCAAGATGTGATTCTCTTCAGAAACTCTACTCATTAGTCGGTAAGCATAAAAGTCTGTTGCACTGACTTTCTTGCCAACAACAGAGTTGCCCTGTAGATGGATCTGTTTGTGGAATTCCAAAGTAATACTCATCTTTGCCTTGCCAAAAGATTAGTGGATACTGAAGGGTATCATACGACCTGTGTATGTCTGCCACACGCTGAAGACTTCTGTTCCTTTTCTCAAGGATAATGTCCCGCTTCCCAAAGTCATTGCCTACCATTACAATGGCAACCTCATCAAGTGTTGGAGCATTGAATCGTCAGTGATGCTCTCCCTGTGGCATCTTGTCAGCTCTTATGACAACTTTATAATCATCTGTTGGCATACGTTCAAGTGCAGTCTTGAAAAGGGTGACATATGCGTTGTTCCATCACAATGTCCTGTCTCACGTTTGGTATTTTGCAGTGTCTATGATGCGCTGTTGTGGAAATATCTCCCATGAAGTAGATCTGAAGGAACTCAATTGTCCCATCAGTTAATGGAAGTAATGATCCAATTGTATAGTAAACTTGACCCTGTACTTTGAATATGGGCATGAACCCATCCTCTCGTATTAGTTTAGTTGCACCAAAAGAAGTCATTTGGAAACTGGAATTGTACTTCCTGCTGTTGTTCAAGAAATGCTTTGAAATTGGTGTTGATCCTGACATTAAAGAGTGTAGAGGAGGAAGTAGAGATGGCAGTTTCACCTTCCCATTTGAGCCACACAATCCCGGTGACTCTCCTTTCCAATTTAGAGCTCTACAATAAACACAGATATGATCCATTCGACCAATAACAGTGATAGGATGTTCATGATATGCAAACTGTCGGTTATATGCAAAAGTCATATTTTTTAAATTGTGCTGCATTTGTCTACGTGTTGCATAAGCAGCCCTTCGACTGTTGGCAGACAGCCTGGTTTCCCTTTGTTCAGATGGTTCATAGGCTCTTGAAGTAGCAGCTGTAATTCTTTGGTATGCCAGACAGGATTGCGTTTGTTCAGGAGTTTCATTGGCTTGTGACATAGCAGTTCTACTCCTTTGTTCCTTCAGTCTGGATTCTGCCTGCTGTGGCGTTTCAGACGCCCTTGAAATAGACTTTTTTCTGGCATCGGAAGTGGACCTTCCAATTCTACGTCTTTTTAGCTTTAGCGAAAAGCAAGTCAATTATAATGTGTTACATGGTATAACGAACGGAATAAGCACCACAGTGAGATGAGTTTACCTTATTTACAATACGTCGGAAAGTGAACAAATAGCACCAGTCAGTCAGAAAGACCAACACTGAAATTGTACTGTGTTGGCAGACAGCCTGCCTTCCCTTTCTTCAGATGTTTCATCCGCTGTTGCATCAGCAGCCCTTCTCCTGTTGGTTTCCCTTTCTTGAGATGATTCATCTGGTCTTGTATCAGCAGCCCTTCTCCTTTTGGCAGGCCGGGGATGTGTGTGGAACTGTCGGTGAAAAGGTGCCCTGCGCTTCACCCCGAACATTTTTCCAAACCAAACATACCCCATGACCTCCTCCTGGTCACAAAGGAGCCCTATTCCCAGTTTGGTGGCGATCGGACGCCCAGTGCAGATTTGTATGGCGGACAAACTAACATATAGCAGATTATTTTGCAGTCCTTCCCTTTCAAAGATCCAAGAGTACAGTGGGAAAAGGATCTCTAACACAACATCTCAGAAAAGGAGTTGAAGGTAGCAATGAAGAGAATTCACTCGAGCTCCATATACGTAAAGCATACAATTATTCAACTCAAAATTATATATCGAGCACATCTGTCTCGCTTAAAACTCTCCAAAATGTTTCCAGGGCAAGATCCAACCTGTGAACGCTGCAATCAAGTCCCAGTCTCACTGGGTCACATGTTTTGGGCCTGCACCAAATTAACATAATTTTGGACCAAAATTTTTAAGTGCCTTTCAGACAGCCTCGGTGTCACAATCCCCCCTAACCCATGTACAGCTGTGTTTTGTGTTCTTCCAGATGGGCTTAAAGTGGAGAAGGACAAATCAACTGTGATTGTAATCACTACACTATTGGCACACTGACTTATTTTGCTAAATTGGAAGAATCCTAACTCTCCTCTTTTAAGTCACTGGGAAACCAATGTGTTATACTTTTTGAAATTGGAAAAAATCTAATTCTCAGTTAGAGGATCTGTACAGAACTGTTTCAAAACCTGGCAGGATCTAATCAATAATATTTTAGAATAAGAAGGAGTACTTCTTTCCGCATTTCTTTTTCTTCTCCATTCATCTCTATTACCCTATTAAACTCATCAATATAGGTATGCTTACAAGCTTTAAGTATTACTCCGTTGGCCATGCTCTCTCTCTCAGGGGTGGGGTTCGATTTGTTTTCAATCTTACTTTTTGCAAAAATGTATCTATTTGTATGGAATGATTGCAATAAAATTAATAAAATAAAATAAAAAATAGATAACAGACATGTGGATTATGTGACATGAGTAATATGAGATTTTTAGTCTTTTTTCCACAGATACTCTCCACATTATTTGGTCACTTTTGGTTTCTATTCTATCATAAACATTTTCCTCTTCATTGTGCATGAAAACAAGAGATTGAATATTTTTCTTGGCTGCCACAACAAAGTACATGGAGTAAGTAACATAAAAAATATAATTTTATGAAGGAGTGTTCATTTAAGAAAACTGAGTGATAAAGGAAAACTCATTGTATTGAAATCAATTGTGCTATCTAGTTTAAGAAGTTTAGTACCTGTATATTTATGCATGAACATTTAAAACATAACAGAAAAGCAATGTTTTATTTTTTGGGGAGGTCTTCTCATAAAAAGAATTGCAAGAGAAAAACTTTAAAAAGTAAAGAAAGGAAGGAACGATTTCTTAGAATTTAGAACAGAATTTAAGAAATTTTGAAATCTAAATGAAAGGACTTTATTATGTACAATTCAGTCCCATCTGGAGTACTGTGTGGTCAACAGACAACATAAAAAACACAGCAGCACTCAAAGTTGCACAAAGGAGAACAACAAAGTGCATCTGAGGACTAAACGGCACGTCCTTCTATGGCAGCCTCTGGGAATTTAACCTTGCCAGTCTCGAGCAGAGAAGGCTGTGTGGGGAATTCAGAATACTCAGCGGCATCGATACAGTTGATCCACCAGAATTCTTTTGACTCTATTGTGAATCTCAAAAATCAGATAATAGTGGAAATTAAGGGCAAGTATGTTTACTGTAAAACCAAAGCCAAATACTGTTTGTTCACACAAAGAATTGTGGGAATTTGGAACAAACTACAGAGTTACAGAGTCGAAGCAGACAAGGTGCTAAACAAACAACTTTTATCACTATAGCACATTTTCATACACAAGATGTCACTCAAAGTGCCTTATACAATGTCAAACAAGTAGTTAGATGCAAAGAAAAACAAATTAAAATTAGAAAAGAAAAGTAATGCATAAATGGTATACAAAAAATAAATAATGCACATTTACATGAGATAAATATATAATTAAGAGAAATTAAAGAGTCTTTAAATATAGAATTGTTTTTTTTTTTTAAAGTCTTGAAATGCAAGATGATAAGGTCACTTAGCCAGGGTGCACAGCAAAAAATAAAGAAAGCTAGAGAAAAAAAAACGAAAGCTGTAGGGGCTCCAGGCCAAAAGACCACCCAGCCCCCAGTGAGCACTCTGCCTAACATACATGTTCTTAAATCGTTCTTTATTGGGCTTTATTTAAGGCTTTGTCTTAGAAGATTCCGCACAATGGGTCTGGTGGCAAGCGGGTATTCGCTTTCATTGAAAAGTTCAAACATCACAGGCCGCTGCATAGGACTTTGATCAGGTGGTGGGAGCAGAGACCACCACCACAGAAAAAACAGAAAAAAAAATAGAAAAAGTAAAGATTAATGCAAGACCCAATCTTAGAATGTTTAATTTTAATGTTAGCATAGCTTCATTTCTATAACAGAATAGGAGTCTCTTATAGTTACTTAGAATATGGTATAGTCCTTTACCCCTGCAAGTTAATATGAAATATAACTTTCTTAGCTATATATGTATACTGAGTGTTGGGTAGGAAATATTCTCATTGCTAGCATGTACTGTTAAGTTAAGTTTATAAATGGGAGATTGGCTTACAATGACGTTTCAACTTTGGCGGCTTCATTCTATTGCAGATTTTAAATGTAAGCATATCTAAATATATATTGCGGATTTTTCGCTGGTTCTCGGATTTCTGCGTACTTTTTATTTCTGGTACATGCTTCCTCAGTTGGTTTGCCCAGTTGACTTCATACAAAGGACGCTATTGGCGGGTGGCTGAGAAGCTACCCAATCAGAGCACAGGGTTAAGTTCCTGGGTGCTGATTGACTCAGCAACGGAGAGCAGCTGACTTCCAGCTAGTCTCAAATCTACTAACTGTGGGTCTCTGGTCTAACAACCTGGAAAAATAATTAGAAATGACCCCTAAATATAACAATAGCCTCAAGAACAGGGGTGACGATAAACCTCCCAGTTTGTGTACAAAAGGACAAGCAAATTGTTGTGACTTAGGAGTTACATAAGTCCCAAAAAGCTGTTCCAAAAATGCCCACTAGAGGGAAAAACCTGGCTAGTAACAAGGGCAAACACTGAACTTTATAAAAATAAAAAGGTTTTATTTCCTCAAAAATGCATTGTCAAAAACACAAGCACTTTAAATCACAAAAAAATAAAGGATTTGCTTGAACAATAAGGCATTCCCAATCAAACACAGTTTTCAAAAATCACATATCCAAAGTGAGGTCAAAAAACAGAGTAAGAGGTCTAAAATCCAGAAATGACAACAAATCAAGCAAAACACAATTAACTCAACATTCTCTGGCATGTTTGAAATTAACCAGCAGGAACTGTGGAAGATCTTAGGGTGCAGGGTACTTCCTGCCAATGACTGGCAAGTGGACCTGCCTCTTGGGGACCTCCTACAGGAGACATGAAACATCACCAAGGCATTGATACATAGACAGAATGAAAAACAAAGAATACAAATAATAAACTCACGCAATACTAATGTGAACAAGCTAATTAAAAATGGACAAAAAGGACATAAAACAAAGAACTTAAACCCAGCCAGGGAAGGAATCCTGGCTGAAACATAACACATTTATAAATAAAGGATTTATTAACAAAAAGTAGAAAAACAGAAGGAAAAACTCAAAAAAAGTGAAAACAGAGTTACCGAAGAGGCAATCCTACAGTAAGAAAGTCCAAATCCACAGTCCATGAGAGAAAACCTGGGGCAGAAGCCAAAGCAATCAATAAAATCAGAAAATCCAAAAAGATAACAGTACTTTGTGAACGATAGGGGGCGCTCTCGCTCCCTTGAACCCCTGTCCACGACTCCAGACACCAGGTAAAAGTCCAAATGTTGACTTTATTTTGTTTCCACAGTGTACAAATCACACTCTCCTCCACAATACTCATTAAATAACCAATACTACACAATAAATCAATCCTCCAGCTCCCAGACGCGTTGCCACCCTTCCACCCAGCTCAGCTCGTTGTCTGTGAGTTCCCATAGTCCTTTTATACCTCCTGACCCGGAAGTGTTTCTGCCCAATAGTCCACAAGTCCTTATTCCTTCCGGGTCAGGGTAAATAGTCCCTTTCTTCAACCCGGAAGTACCGTCGCTCTTCCTGTGACGAACCTCCGGGTCACAGGGCCCTTGGCCCTCCCTGCAGCTCCCTCCTGTGGCCCCCACGGCATCCAGCAGGGCTTTGCATAAAAACTCCATTGTCCATGATGCCCTGCTGGTCTTCTGGGGACCTCCAAGCTGCAAGGAGGGCTCCACCTGGCGGCTTGGGGATATTGGCCGGATTAAATGGCTGGCCATCCTTCACAACTTACACAGGCCTTTCACAAACAATGTTCTCCTACTCCTGAATTTCCCCTTCTTAAGTTAAATAGCCAATACATCATTACAAACATCATGAAACATGAGTAAAAATATGAACAAAAAATAATTTACAACAATAAAACACATATTAGTATATAACAAGAACAGTAATCTTTAACCAGGCTTTCCAATACTGCACAGAAGTTGACATTAAATAAAACAAATAAAAGACAGGACTCCTGACTAGTGAATGAGGGAGAGAAGCAGATCTTCAATTCAAAAACTCCTATTAATGATGTGGACAAATTTTTCCAGAAGCATTTATTTAACAATATTTTGAAAAAAAATGCATGTGTTTTGCACATTGTGAGCAAGTGACTGGATAACTGACATGTGGATTAAGTGGCACTAGTAAAATTAGATTTTTTATGGACTTTTTCATATTGCTTGCTTTCGTACAGCATTGGTTACCATTTGCGTTTGTTACAGCATACACTTTTCTTTCTTTGTTCTTCATAAAAGCATGAGATTATTTTGTTTTCTCTGATTATCTGAGTACAGGGTGGTCCAGATCTAATTTATGCAGATCCAGATCATCTGGATGACTTTGATTTATGTGGGGACAATTCCAGTTTGGCGCAAAGACGATTCTTTATGTCATCAGTTCGCACCCTTCTCGAGGGTCCGGGATTTTTTGGGTGATTTTCTATGTAATAAACTTAATAAGTTATAGCGTAATGAAAATTGCATAATTAGATCTGGACCACCTTATATAAAACACTTGGTGTAATTAACATATAAATAAAATATCATTTATGGGTGCTGTGTTCCTTTAATGAACTTTTTTGATAACTGACAGTATATTGGGAGAAGGCCAATACTCAACTCAGTTCAGACTCAAATAATGTTCAATGTCTCATACTCAGCTGAAGGAATCCTAAAAACAACAACAATTTATTTCTTGAATCTTGAATTCTGCTCTGGATTTTAACAGGCCCTCTTTTTTGACAGCCTGCCAGCCTTGACTCCCTAAGATGAGAAGAAAAAAAAGCTCAAAAAAACACCCTTGTAGGAAAAAAAAAATAGAAGAAATCTTGGGAAAGGCCCTTCAGGGAGAGACCCCTTTCCAGGTAAGTTGGGCTTGCAATGGGCGTTAAAATATGTGGTAATACAAAACGCAAAACAGAACACAAGTGATCCTCTTTACAGAGTTAAATGGCTAATTTATCATTGCCACCTAAAAAATATAACAAAACAGTACAAATTACAAGGTAAATGTGTGAATAAATTATACCACTCAAAAAATACAGGCCAACCAAGATCCAGGCCTTTAATGACCTCTTAGAGATTCCCCAAAGGTGATCCAGCTTGCAGTGTCCTCATTGTTGAGGACCTGAGTGGCTGGACCAGGCCAAGGGGATGCCCACATAACTCCTGGCTGCAGCAGATAGAGGGTCATTTCCGGAGGGTGGAACTGAACTACATGTCTGCCTGGTGGGTTGCCCACCAGGATCCCGAGCTGTTTCATCGTGTGGCAACACACTGCATCAGTGCATGCTCCCCAACCTGACCTGACCTGACCTAAATAAATACAGAGCTAACCCATCTACCAAAATGCAGTGTGAAATTATATCATATTTTATTTAAAATTTTAAATAAATTCACCTTTTTAACGAGCAACTAAAGATCATTTTGAAATCTGGCAAGCCGTTAATCTGTACTAATAAAAGGCAAAGCCCTCACTGACTCACTCACTCACTCACTCATCACTAATTCTCCAACTTCCCATGTAGGTAGAAGGCTGAAATTTGGCAGGTTCATTCCTTACAGCTTACTTACAAAAGTTGGGCAGGTTTCATTTCGAAATTCTACGCGTAATGGTCATAACTGGAACCTATTTTTCTCCATATACTGTAATGGACTTTAGCTCGATGGCTGTGGGGGCGGGCCGCGTGTCACATCATCACGCCTCCCACGTAATCACGTGAACTGACTGTGAACGCAGTACGTAGAAAAGAAGGAAGAGCTCCCAAAGAGCGCTGAAGAAAAACGCATACAAGCTTATTCATAAGTGCAGCTACTGCAGAAACAAAGCACAGTGTAAACCGTAAATTTAAATTAAGTTTATGGACACGCTCCCGCTTGTCATGCCTTCATCAAATACTTTATTCGTGAGATAAAAGTTTAATGAGAAGACACGAGGTATAAACGAGACTTTGGGTCACTTTGTAACGGAGTTAAAATTGCTGTAGCGAGAAACTTTTAACTGCCTGGTCTTAGCTATCATTAAATAAAGCCGTGGACATTGCAACATCACACAAGAGAGCAGCTCACGTGAACTAACTGAACGCAGTACGAGTGATCACTTCCATGCATCAAACCTGTTCAAAAAACGCATTACACAATTGACAAGGTAGGAAAAGAATATGCTCCGAGCTGAGCTCCACAGCTAACGCAGTCTTGCGAAAGCAACTTCGTCACGCTGCCACCAAATACTCACAGAAAAATCCACAAGTTAATACACACGCTGTCTCTAGAGTTTCTCCACACTCAATGTATTCCTCACATCCCCGTTATACCCTCTGATCTCCCATTTCAATTCAGATGCCTCCAATTTCCAGTAAGGCTCTGCTTCGCGATGAGAAGTAAGAAGTCTCAGGGACAGACCCTACAAAAGTTTGCCATTGATTTCAGGCAAGATTGCTTTTCTCCTGGACAACTATACGTTCAATTCTCAAGAGTGAGCTCGCGCAGCTTCGTCATATTACAACTGGACTGCTGAACTGACAACGTACTATATAAAGAGAATTATAACAATCATAATAAACGAACAATAAAACAGAGGAGAACCCGTGGATTAAATAAAAAGGCAGCTTCCTTGGCGAAGCAAGGAAAAAGGATGGCCTTATATGTCGTTCGTTTATAAAACAGCGGAGAAGCTGTGTAAAGGATGCTTCACAAAAGACCAGCGGAGCGCCTTATATGAGCAGGCAGTCAGCTAAAGAAGGGAATCAATAAATATCTATAATCGTAATAAATGAACAAAAAATAGCGTACTAGCCGCGGATTAAATAAAGGAAATGGGTACCTGAACAGTAAAGTAAGCCTCAAATAGTTACACAATAACTATAGCAATCGTAATAAACGAACAATAAAACAGTACAGAACGTCTTATATGGCGTTCGTTTATAAAGCAGCGGGGAAGCTGTGTGAAGGCAGCTACACAAAAACAGCAGAGCCACACTCTGAATGTATTCCTCGCATCACCGTTATACCCTCTGATCTTCCATTTCAATTCAAATGCCTCAAATTTCCAGTAAGGCTCTGCTTCGTGATGACAATTAATAAGTCTCAGGGACAGACCCTACAAAAGGTTGCCATTGATTTGAGGCGACATTGCTTTTCTCCTGGACAACTATACGTTACATTCTCAAAAGTAAGCTCAGTGCACAGCTTGGTCATATTACAACTGGACTGCTGAACTGACAACGTGGTATACAAAGAGATCCTTAACAGATAGTTATTGGTATATTTTCCCTCAGTTTAAAAAGGTTTTCTTTTCTTTTTAATAAAATTTAAAAGCAGTACTTAGTCTCTGCTGAAGCGCGGGATTTTGCCATATACAGTACATATATATATATACTGTATATATGTAGATATATATATATATATATGTATATATGTATTGTGGCAGTAGGGGGCGCTAGTGCTCCCTTGAACCCTCAGGTACAACTCCAGACACCGGATAAAAGTCCAAGACTCTTTATTATTTTTTACAGTGCACCAAGCACCTTCCACACTACGGCGATATCCCCGGAGCACCTAGGGAATCCGCTGCACTCGACCGCTGGCCGTGTCCTGATAGTCGCGTTACCCGGGCTTGCTCGGCCTGAATTAGCTCTCGGTCTTCCGCGCTCCTGGTCAGGTAGGTCCAGGTCTTCCAAGCATCTGACAAGCCCTGCACCCAGTTGGGACTGACCTTCTTTTTTCCGGTCTTCTTGCCCATCGTTCATCGGAATGGGATGGTGCTCACAGTTGCAGCTCTCTCGGTAGAGGGTGAGTTTGGTGCCTCTGTGCAAAGATGTGGAATCCACCGAGGGTTGTCTGCCCACACAATATTTACTTTAAAAACAGGTCCCCTGCCAGCAGACGGCCAGAGAATCCTGCCGACTATGCCAGTGTGGCAGTAGGGAGCGCTAGTGCTCCCTTGAACCCTCAGGTACAACTCTAGACACCGGATAAAAGTCCAAGACTTTTTATTATTTTTTACAGTGCACCAAGCACCTTCCACACTACTCATAAACTCACACAATAAACTCTTCTAACAACTCTCCTCCTCGCCAAGACACTTGCTCCTCTACCTCCCAGCTCAGCTCAGTGTCTGGACTGGTTTCTAGTCCTTTTATAGCCCCTGACCCGGAGGTGTTCCTGTCCAATCAGACCACAGTTCCTTATTCCTTCCGGGTCAGGGCAAACAGTCCTTTTCTTCACCCCGGGAGCACGTCGTTCCTTCCCGTCACGTGACCGTGACGTACTCTCGGTTCATAAGGCACAAAAGAGCCCACAAGCCCCATTACAGCAACTCCTGGTGGCCCCCAAGTTATCCAGCAGGGCTGTGTATTAACACTACAAAGTCCATGAGGCCCTGCTGGACCTCGGGGCATGATCCTGCTGTCGGGAGAGCTCCTCCTGGCGGCCTGGGGGTGAGGACCGGAAAAAAAATCCGGCAATCGTCCACAGTATGTATGTGTGTGTATATATATATATATATATATGTAGATATGTATATATATGTATATATATATGTGGATATGTATATATATATATATATATGTGTGTGTATATGTAGATATGTATACGTATGTAGATCTGTATATATATGTGTCTGTGTGTATATATATATGTGTGTGTGTATGTATGTATGTGTATATATATATATATGTATGTGTATGTGTGTATATATGTATATTTATCTGTATGTATGTATGTGTATATGTATATATTGTAGCGACCCGGCAGTCAGCGCTGCCGGAGTGATGCATTGTGGGAAGGTTGTACATTCACTGATTTTTCTATTGTTTTTCCTGTTGTACTTATTAATTTCTTAACTTGTAAATAATGTTGTATTTGTGTTCAATTAGTTGGGTGGGTTTGGGTCATCGCCGTCCGGGTTATTTATTTTGTAAAAAGTACCGGTTATGTGAAATGTGTCTTCGTGCATGACCTTGGCAATGGCTGTGCAATAATGTCGAGCTTTGTTTACTGTCTATCTGTGAATAAAAGGATACAACAGGACAGAGCTGTATTTATTGCTAAGATTTCATCTAAGCAATTAATGCCGAGACACTCGGAGTCGTGCGGTGTATGGGACACGAGTGCTCGTTACTTAAGGAGCTGGGCACAGCTGCGTGCTGCCGAGACACTCGTAGTCATGCGGTGTATGGGACACGAGTGCTCGATACTTAAAGAGCTGGGTACAGCTGCATGCATAACGCTGGCAATCCGCTAGCCGACAGCTTGGGAGAGGTGCACGGCAGAGTTCAGCTTTAAAAACTTCAAGACTCGACCACGGGTCGCTACATTGGTGTCAGAAGTGGGAGACCGGGCTGTTTAGAAGACGCCGTTATGGAACAGAGTCTTGAAGAATTAGAGCGTGCCATCTTAGAGAACAGCGTTACGTTAGAGCGCTGATCAGCGGAGCTGTGCGGAGGAAAGCGGCAGACCGGCCTGATGGTACCAGTATTCCCCGGACAGTGTTGCGATCTTCTGAGCACGGCCAGAGGGGCCATCGGCTGCCGCAACAACACCCCAGGTTACCAGTCGGACGGTCCGCTTCTCACGGTCACCTGCTAAGCTGCCGCGATACAGCGGATTGACTCCTTTAGAACCATACCTCGCACAAGTAGATCTGGCCGCGATACACAATGAGTGGAACCGCGAGGAAGCTGCGATACACTTGGCCCTTGCCTTGGAGGGTCCCGCACTTCAGGTACTCATTGATCTGTCATCGGAAGAGTGTCGTGATCTTCAGGCTCTCACCACTGCTCTCACCCGTCGCTTTGGACAAAGAACTTCAGCAGAATGCAGCAGAGAAAAGCTGACTAGCCAACGTCGGCGTGAAGGTGAGAGTGTAGGAGCCTTTGCCGCTGACATCAGGGTATATATACGAAAAGGTTACCCTACTTTCTTGACAGCAGTGAGGGAAGAACTCAGTCTTCATGCTTTCCTGCGGGGCCTCACACCAGAACGTCTTCGCCAGCATGTCTGTCTATCGTCACCCCGAGATTTGAGCGAGGCACTAAAAGAGGCTGAGCGGGTTGAAGAGGTACTACAGGCTGAGTCACCGACAAGACGAACGCCACGCCCGAGTCGACTAACAAGAGCAGTTGAACGAAGGGCGGAAGGGGACCTGTCTGAGGTAGTGGAGGTCAGCCGCGCCCAATCAACATCAACCCCCCGACAGAGACAACGAGTGGACTGCTGTTTTCGATCGCGGAGAACCAGGGCACTTTGCCAGGGATTGCCCTGCCCCAAGTCCGTTGCCTTGTACAGCATCGCCACAGGGAAATGACATCGGGGTGAGGCCGTGAGGGGACCCTCGCTCCGTTTTTCAGCACCCCTCAACAAAGACTGCTTTAAAGTTGGGCGCTGTGGATTTTCCACTGGACTATACCTAGACTGCACTATTGATGGACGGCCATGCAGTGCTTTAGTGGACACGGGGTCCACTATTTGTTTGCTAAGAAAAGGAGTGTTGCCAGAAACAGCTAGTCTTCTTCCAGAGGGCTGGACCCCCACAAATAGCTAACTACGCACTGTTACGGGTGAACGGACAGTAATGCCCGGAAAGAAACTGTTATCTGTGTTGGTAGGGACGAGCCAGACCAACCACGAATTCTGGCTTGGACATTAAAGACCAGTGCATTATTGGGTTGGACTTGTTGGCCCACTGGGGAGCATGTGTTGATGTGTCTAGGGCCGTCCTCTGCCTAGGTAATGAGACTGTGTCGCTCCAATCGGGCTGGAACCGTCCTGGAAGGGCTGCTGGCTTGGATTTGCCTGGATACCACGGCTCACCGGCTCCCGACCGTTGTTCGGAAGATGCAGAGACTCAAGAGGACCCCCAGGAGAATGTTGCAGCTCAGACCAGTGCTTCCCAACGGTTTTCCTCACGCGACCACCCATCAGCTGAGACAGTTGCCGCTGTAGAGGAATTGGGCGTCGAAGTGGGGAACATCTGAGCAGCGCCACAGCAGGAGCAACTTCAACAACTATTGAGAGACTTTGTGGACATTTTGCGGCTCGAGAGGAGGACTGTACTAGAACGAATTTAGTGAAACACCACATAGACACTGGCCATGCCGCTCCCATTCGCTTGCGCCCCACCGATTGCCTCTTGCGGCGTCAAGCTGCCGAGGAAATGATTTGTGAGATGGCAGCCAACGCGTTATTGAGCCTTCGGACAGCCCCTGGGCTGCACCAATGGTCATGGTACGGAAGAAAACGGGGGGTTGGCGCCCCTGTGTGGACTTTCGGAGGTTAAACGAAGTCACTCGAAAAGACTCATACCCACTGCCACGCATCGATGATGCATTGGATTATGTGGCTGGATCCTGTTGGTTCAGCACCTTGGACTTGCGCAGTGGGTATTGGCAAGTGGAACTGGCACCAGAGGACCGACCCAAAACCGCATTCACCATCGGACAAGGGCTGTGGCAATTCAAGGTGATGCCGTTTGGACTGTGTAACGACCGCCACCTTTGAAAGACTGATGGAGCGGGTCCTAAAAGACATTCCCGAACCCGATGTGTGGTCTATCTGGACGATCTGTTAATCCATGCCAGAGACTTTGATCAGGCTGTCCACAATTTAAGGGAAGTCTTGACAGCCATTCAGTAGCGCCGGGTTGCGGTTGAACCTCGAAATGTAACCTCCTCTCCGACAGACTCAGTTTCTGGGACATGTGGTTAGCGAGAGTGGGTGGCTACCGACCCAGCGAAGGTGACTGCCGTGAGCAACTGGCCCCACCAGCCAACATCACCGAGCTGCGGAGCTTTCTGGGCTTAGCCTCATACTACCGGAGATTCGTGAAAACTTTGCAACCATTGCTAGCCCCTTGCACCAGCTGACGAGTAAGGGCCAACAGTTTGGGTGGACGGAGGACTGCCCGCCGCTTTCCAACAACTAAAAGCTGCTCTACCAGTGCACCTGTCCTGGCTTACCCTGACCCCAACCAACCCTTTATTTTGGACACTGACGCTAGTAATGTGGGGTTGGGCAGTACTCTCCCAGAGGGGAGACCGAGAGAGAGTGGTGGCCTACTATAGCTGCAGCCTCAGTCGACCGGAGAAAAATTACTGCGTTACCCGGCGGGAGCTATTGGCAGTGATCCTGGCAGTACGACACTTCAAGCCTTACCTTTGGGCACTAAGTTTACGATTCGAACTGACCATGCTAGCCTTACATGGCTGTTAAACTTCCGCAACCTGAGGGCCAGGTGGCAAGGTGGATAGAAATACTTCAGGAGTATGATTTCGAGGTGCAACACCGACCAGGACGGCAGCATGCAAATGCTGATGCCCTCTCCAGGCGACCATGCATACTCAACGACTGTCGATATTGCCATCGGCAAGAAGAAAGGGGTATGGGACCATCATCAGCAGCAGCCGGGCTAGAGGACACTGATGGAGCAGGGGAACCATTCACCATCGACCAGTTACGGCAACTACAGGCAAACGACCAAGTGCTAGAGAAGGTAAGGGGTTGGCTGGAGACCCAGGAATGCCCCGAATTGGCAAACCGTGTCTTCCCAGGGGCCGGAACTCAAGTTGTTACATTCTCAGTGGGGCAGCCTGGAGTTGCACGATGGTGTGATCTACAGAAGATGGCAGGCACCAAGGGGGGGAACTGACCGTTTGCAACTTCTGGTTCCCCAGGCTTTACGTACAACGGTCCTCCGTTGGGTTCATGGAGCAGCTGGATCTGGGCACTTTGGAAATGCAAAGACAGTGCGTCGGCTGCGGCAGCGATTCTATTGGCCCGGATGTCGACAAGATGCGGAGATGCACGTCCACTGCTGTGACGTTTGTACTGCGCAGAAAGGACCTGGCCAACGCTCTCACGCGCCACTACAACAGTATCTTGTCGGGGCTCCCATGGAGAGGATTGGGGTAGATGTACTGGGTCCTTTCCCTATCACCGAGGCCGGAAATCGTTTTGTTTTGGTGGCGATGGACTACTTTACTAAATGGCCGGAGGCATATGCCATTCCAGATCAAAGTGCCTCCACAGCCGCTCAAAAATTGCTGGATGAAATGTTCACTCGATTCGGGGTCCCGAATGAACTGCACAGTGATCAAGGGCGGAACTTCGAGAGCCGTTTGTTTAAAGAGGTGTGTCAGCGGCTGGGGGTGAAGAAGACCAGAACCACTCCCCTTCACCCTCAAAGCGATGGACTGGTCGAACGGTTTAACCGCATCCTGGAAACCCAACTTGCAATCCTAACTAGTCAACACCAGAGAGACTGGGACCAACATTTGCCTCTGGTCTTGTGGGCGATAGGACAGCCGCTCAGGAATCGAGTCAATGCACACCGGCGGGGCTGATGTTCGAAGAGAGATGCCACGCCGGTGGACTTGGTGTTTGGCTCGCCCCCTGAGCCTGAGCTTGTTGGCGGTCACGAAACGGACTATTTCCGACGATTAAAAGAGCGGCTGGACACCGTGCATCAACTGGCCAGGGAGGCCCTAGCGGGAGCTGGAGCCCGTCAGAAACGGGCATATGACATTTGGGCTCATGGTCCAACTTTCAAGCAAGGGGACAAAGTGTGGGTCTTTTGCCCACAAAGGAAACGGGGGTTGTCCCCAAAACTGACACACCATTGGCAGGGACCGGGAGAAATTCTGGACATGATTTCGGAAGTTGTTTTTCGAGTCCGAATGCCTGGACGGGGCAGACGGGTGGTGCTACATAAAGATCGTTTAGCACCATACCACCCATTGGCCCCAGCACCAGAAGGAATTGGAACTCAAAGTGGCTCTCCAACCTCCACACTCGGTGTCGAGACAGACATTGAAAGTCAAGCAGGCCAAAGCGTGTCCGTCGCCGACCGGGATATTTAATAGACTTTGAATGTAACGACTAGGGTTGTGAGGACACTAAACCCTCTTGGAAGGGGGCTATGTAGCGACCCGGCAGTCAGCGCTGCCGGAGTGATGCATTGTGGGAAGGTTGTACATTCACTGATTTTTCTATTGTTTTTCCTGTTGTACTTATTAATTTCTTAACTTGTAAATAATGTTGTATTTGAGTTCAATTAGTTGGGTGGGTTTGGGTCATCCCCGTCCGGGGTTATTTATTTTGTAAAAAGTACCGGTTATGTGAAATGTGTCTTCGTGCATGACCTTGGCAATGGCTGTGCAATAATGTCGAGCTTTGTTTACTGTCTATCTGTGAATAAAAGGATACAACAGGACAGAGCTGTATTTATTGCTAAGATTTCATCTAAGCAATTAATGCCGAGACACTTGGAGTCGTGCGGTGTATGGGACACGAGTGCTCGTTACTTAAGGAGCTGGGCACAGCTGCGTGCTGCCAAGACACTCGTAGTCGTGCGGTGTATGGGACACGAGTGCTCGATACTTAAAGAGCTGGGTACAGCTGCGTGCATAACGCTGGCAATCCGCTAGCCGACAGCTTGGGAGAGGTGCACGGCAGAGTTCAGCTTTAAAAACTTCAAGACTCGACCACGGGTCGCTACAATATGTATATGTGTGTATGTGTGTATATGTATGTGTATGTGTGTATATATGTATATTTATCTGTATGTATGTGTGTGTATATGTATGTGTACTGTATATCTATATCTATATCTACTGTATCTATACTAATAAAAGGCAAAGCCCTCACTGACTCACTCACTCACTCACTCATCACTAATTCTCCAACTTCCCGTGTAGATAGAAGGCTGAAATTTGGCAGGCTCATTCCTTACAGCTTACTAACAAAAGTTAAGCAGGTTTCATTTCGAAATTCTACATGTAACGGTCATAACGGTCGACAACATCCACCATGTTGAACTTTCTTATTTATGGCCCCATCTTCACGAAATTTGGTAGGAGGCTTCCCTGCGCTAACCGAAACCAATGTAACGGTCTTTGTTACTTATGGGCCCATCTTCAAGAAATTTGGTACACGGGTTCCCAACGCTAACTGGATCCTACTTACGTACATATATACGTCCATAGCCTGCAGCTCAGTCACCGTGTGAGGCGGCGTTAGGTCCCCCATCCCAACGCCTCCCACGTTGTTGGCTGCCTGCCTATATAAGGCTGTCCGTCGCTCCGGTCTCTACATTCCTTTCCTTGCTTCGCCACGGGATTCATGTCTCCCTGCTGATAACTATAGCCTTTTTATTTAATCCACGGCTTCTCCACTGTTTTATTGTTCATTTATTACGATTATAGTTATTGTGTAGGTATTTTAGACTTACTTTACATTGTTCAGGTACCCATTTCCTTTATCATTCCAACCGTACCCCCATTAACATGTCTATCGAGGTGATCACCATTGATCAAAGAACTGTCACTTACCGAGTGGTTTCCATGCCCGGAGATGGCACCTGCCTTTTCCATTTTCTGTTTTACATATTGCACAGCCATATCAGGCTCACTCTTGATATCCGGAGGAACATTGTGTCTTATTTATTGAATGACTGGGACAGGTTCAAGGTGTGGACTGATGACAGTACAGGAGATAATTATACTACACAGGAGCACTATAAGAGTGAAATGCTTAAGCCCTTCACCTATGGATCTGCATGTGAGTTGATGGCTGCCGCTGAATTGTTCGGTTGTCGCTTTCAAGTGTACCGAAATGGCCAAATATTTTACACCTTTCGACAACCGTCAATGCCTCTTAAACATCTTAGATTCTCAGGTGACGATTTCAGTAGTGGACACTTTGATGTTTCTGAATGTTTAAACTCTCAAAAGCTGGATGTGATTTTTATCGATGAAACTGGTTGTATGCTTACAACGCTTGACAGATACCGAATGTCACTTCAACACAAGTCCTGTCGTAATTGAAACAAAACATGAAACTCAAACCGATTATGACAGCAGCAATCCAAGCTGTGAGATTTGAAACAAGATTACTGTTCACATGGCCAACTGTATGTTGCATGCTCAAGGAGTAAGCTCAGCGCACAGCTTGGTCATATTACAACCGGAGGGCCGAACTCACAATGTGGTATACAAAGAGATACTTAACAAATAATTATTGGTATATTTTCCCTCAGTTTAAAAAGGTTTAATTTTCTTCTTAATAAAAATTTTAAGGCAGTACTTCGCCGCTGCGAAGCGAGGGTATTTTGCTAGTGTTATATTATAGGTGCTTTCCCACTGCTTCAACTTTTTGTTCAGGCACCAGGGATTTTTTAGCAACTCAGGACCTTTTGTGGCATTCCTAGGAACAGGAACTTGGGAACTCAGGAACTTTTGTATTTTTTGGTACTCTATTTAGGTCCTAATCCACAGTGTGCACTTCACATTTAACCAGGAACTATCGCGGCAATGGCGATGAATTGTGCTGATTGGTTGAACACAAGCAATAGTGCCAATAATATAAATCTACTGGTTCATAGGAAGTTATCAGTGAAGATGGAGTGCCACACTTTGCACTGCATCACTCCTCATAGCCGCCTCCCTGGTGCTCTGGACAATGTTTCACATCAAAGCAATTATCTCCCCAGTGAAGTCATAAACATGAGCAATAGGGTTATGGTGAGTGGGGTTCCTCCGTGGAGTCCCTAATGCGCCACACTACATTACCCTTCATAGTCTTCTCCCTGGTGCTCCATACCATGCACCTCATCAAAGCAATTATCTCCTTGGTGCAGTCACGATCGCTTCAAAGCAACAAGATAGGGGGTTCCCAATGAACTCTGTGGAAGATGAATGTTCTCTTCGTTCCCTTGTACTAATTCATGTCTGAGAAGTAAGCTTTACGAAACCATACATTATGTAAAAGCATGCTTTGCTGAGCAAAACTGAAAAATATTTGTCCAAAGGACTCAAGGTCTAAGCATTCCACACATGAGTCTGCCTTATCACGTTTTCCCTTAGTTTACATCTGAACGCCATAACAAAGGGGCCAAGAAATCACGTTGCACAAGGGGGGTTGAAGGGGCTCAAGGATTGTGTATAATAAACGTGTTGACTGTTGCATTTCATAATGATATTAAATCACGCATTCTAGAGGTATAAAAACTTTACCCCACCCAACAAACAGGGTTCAAAAGAGCCCTGACACTGTCATGTATATTGATTGTCTGCTTTTCTGAAACTTTTCTCACTGTGACACTGCAAAATAAAGCTGCTTTATAACCACACCTGCTGTCTTGTCTGAAGTCTTTGTCCACAACTCTTGTGCTTTAGACTGTGCTGTGAACTCGTGGGGTGGGGAAGAAATTCCACACGAGCGAAGAAAAATAAAAAGCACTGTTTTTATAAGTGTGCCTCCCATGTCTGTCTGTGGCGGGTCAAGTGCTGGTGTAGTGCATCTGTTGTCACACAATAAATGCTCCCATTCCCCTCTTTCTTGCTCTCCTGGTGTGGAGGTAACTGAGCATAACTGAAGGTTCTACTTTTATTAGCCAAGAAATCACAAGGTGATGACAGTTTTAATTAAATGACATAGCCACTGTCATCCATAGTACTGGTGTGAAGGGAACAGAGCTGAAGCATTTACAGGCCAAATCAAGTTTATTTCATGTACTGAGTCTAAGGATGTTAAAAGTCGATGGATAATGCTTTGAGTATCACAGTAAACATTGTCAGTTTATTAATAACAGTGGTCTCAATCAGAGTTTCACATCCTTTTAACTTCATATTTGGCTTCTTCATTAAGGGGGCCTCTTCTGGGCTGTCACCCATATACTGTCGATATACAGTAAATCACTTTGTGTGCAAACTGATGGATGATCTGTGAACAACAATAAATAAGAGTCATGGCTCAGTTGAAGACTAACTTCCCTGAATCTTCATTTCTTGAATTCTGGGTCACTAAGAAGAAAACGTTAATATTTGTCATATAGGAGAATATTAAAAAGAGTAACATTTCAGCAAAAAGAGTGTATTTGAAAGTTTCCAAATCTGCTCCAAATTTGTTTTCAATCCATACGTGGTGTACAATATGTTATTCTTGTCTCAGAGATAATTGTGTTTCAGCTGCACATTTAGATTTATTGCTCTTGGAGTCCATCTGGATTATCAGCAGCCAAACTTTATGTAGGTCAGTTATACTGAACACTGGCTTATCTCGCCTCCCAGAGATCGTTGGTATTTGATATGCCTGTGGAGGGATTTCACATTCACAGTTAAGCAGGTCCTGCTTCATTTACTGCAAGGCAGGTTGCCTTCAAAAAAAGAAAAAAAAACAAGAAATATTGCTGACAGCCACCTGTGAACTGGGCATCGACTGTGTAGGCATTTAATTAGAACCTTTTTTTACAGTTAAAATAATGAGAACGAAGGACATGACACATCATTTCCAGAGTTCACACAGCTGTGTACTGCAGCAAAAGCACAACAATGTCAGGCATTCCTAATTAGAAGATATGTTATGTTATGACAAAGCCAATACTTGATTTTTTTTTCAAAGGGTTTCACAAAGCAACTCATTTAATTAGAACTGTTCCTGGTGATTTCAGGCTTTTTTGGTATTGAATTTATTCAGAGGGTTAAAAATAACTGCTGTGAAATTTAAAAACAGATCGACTAGGATCATCTTTTTAATGTAAATTGTCACTTTTTGGGATTACTCAATTATTTTTTTTTGATTTGTGTTTATGACTTTTGAGTTCCAGATAAAATGTAATTAGTTCAAAAAGAAATAACACTGTATGGCACTCAAAAACTCCTGAAACCTCCGAAGCTCAAGGGCCACAAATCATGATGACAAATGCACACAATTGGCAAAAAATCTTCATGACATTTTCCTGTTACAGTAAAACAAATGATTCAATAAATCTAAAATCCCAACAAAGAGAAATGTGTAGAATAAACTTTAAAGGCTTTCACAAAGCTGTAAAGAACAACCTCGGCACAGGTAAAAATCTGGGTTTATGAACTCCTAGATGACATTTTAACTGCATTTTGTGCTTGTATGTTTGTTACACATGTACAACTGAGGGACACCTTCACAACTCAGCCAAGGTATGTAATACTCCACCAGGGTGAGGGGGGCTTCTGCTAACACTCTTGTCCTTTCCGTCTTCCTCAGCAGTGAGAGGATGCCCATTGAGGGCAATTAACCCCACCTCTTCCACCTGGACAGCCTATAAAATCTTGAAGCTCAAAGATGAGGATGTTTCATTTGGACCTGGGCAAACCTAAAGGTGGTGCTCCGAGATTCTTGCCTGCTCATAAGAACCATTATTTTATGTTCTGTTTTGTAACCTCAAAGTCTTGTTTTGTTTTTTACTGGCTAAAAATGAAAAGGGTCAACCCAGCTGGGAGAGCACACACCTTAACTTTCTTAAACGCCACACCTAATAGTTTGACCGGCTCATTTTGTAGCTTATTCCATATGTCTGTGGTTCTCGGTGTAAAGAAAAACTTCCTAACGTTTGTGTGAAATTTAGCCGTAACATGTTTTCTACTGTGTCCCCGTGTCTGTGATGAAGTCATTTTAAAATAGCAGTCTTGATCTGCTGTACTAATTCCCTTCATAATGTTAAACACTTCACTCATGTCTCATTTTATTCTTCTTTTGCTTAAACTGAAAAGGCTCAGCCCTTTTAATCTTTCCTCATAAGTGTCATGGTTTAGCCAGCATTTTCCCCCTGTCTGGGGTTCAAAGTGGTGTTTCTTGGTTTTTTGTGTGTTATTTTATGACATTTATTTGTATTAATGTTTATTTTGTTTATCATGTGTTCGTTTGTAAATAAGTGTGGCCTTGGTTATGTCCCTTGTATTTTGTGGTTGACACCCCAAGAGTCGGGGCTGCCTGCAAATCACTGCCATGAATTGTCCTCCACCCTATTTAAGGGAGAGCCTCCCATAGTTCATGGTGGTTCATTATGAATGCGCTAGAGAGTCGGGTGTTTCTTGTGTTTTCTATACCTCTTGCTTTTGTTATTGTTTTTGTATTCTGTGGATTTTTTGACCCTGAGCTCTCTGTTTTCTACTGTGATTTTTGGATTCTGATTTGGGACTTGTGTGCTGTATTGCCTTGCCTCTTCTGGCACCCCCTTATGTTCTTTAGATGTTGGAGCTTGCACAATCTTTGGGAAAATAAACCTTTAATTTTTTTTATAAAGTACTAGCAGATTACCCAGTGGCTTCGCTTACTGAGTGGAAGGGAAATATTTGTGGCTGTCATGAGGCAACGGCATTAATGACCCAATTCTATGATGGATTTGCCCCACATTTTAAATGTCGGTATAAAGCCAAAATCCTCAGTAG
This sequence comes from Polypterus senegalus, assembly GCF_016835505.1. Classification (NCBI taxonomy): domain Eukaryota; kingdom Metazoa; phylum Chordata; class Cladistia; order Polypteriformes; family Polypteridae; genus Polypterus; species Polypterus senegalus. The sequence continues at coordinate 131,972,342 of NC_053165.1, forward strand.
CAGCCGTGGTGCCAAACGATGTCAGCTGAAAACACGAATTGTATTTCGAATGTTCTGTAGAAAATGAGTTGAACGTGGATTTGCACCAGAAATAAGAGACAACAACGGTTCAGGTGGATGGCTTAAAGGTGTTAATTTTACCTTGTCGTCTGAACAACTCATCCCACGTGATTCAAATTTAACCCTCTGTGCTTGGCAGTACTCACACATGATGTCCATTTCTCCTATTGTAACTTTTGGATGTAGGCAATAATCTTTTTCAATGTTATAATTGAATCTCCCCATATACAGACCCTGATGCCTGTGTGATGTGGTAGCCTGTGAATACTGCATCCATCAAATTCGATTCTGTTCAGCACTCAGTTGTGATTGTCGTATACGTTGATCAGCGAGTCTGAGAGCCTTCTCTCTCGATCTGCTTCTGTCTCACTTTCTCTGTGTAACCTGACTGTTGTGGTCATATGTAATTTCCGTTTCAAGCGCGAGTACATTATAATATGTTCTTTTGTCATATGTAATTTCCGTTTCAAATGCGAAAAGAATTTTATATATATAGATGTCGCGGCCCTGCTGGATTTCTAGTCAGTTGGATGGTATTTCCCCCCATCTAGTGGGCAACCTTTGAACATGCTTTGGTTCCTGTGTTTTCGATACACCTCCGTTTTACAACAACAATTCATCCCCTGTAGCTCTGGAATCAGCCTAGTTGCTCTTCCCTGGACTTTTTCCAGTGCTGCTATGTCATCTTTGTAGCCTGTGGACCAAAACTGTACACAGAACTCCCAATGAGGCCTCACCAGTGAGTTATAAAGCTTCAGCATAACATTTTTGACCTGTATTCCACACATCAGAATGTTATATAACCTAACATTCTACAGTATTAGCCTTCTTAAAGGCTTCTGAACACTGTCTGGAAAATGATAGTGACGAGTCAGCTGTGACTCCTAAATCCTTCTCATAAGCTGTGCTTTCAATTTTTGGAGCTCCCATTGTGTATTAAAACCTAACATTTTTACTCCTACATGTAATACTTTACATTTCCTAATGTTAAATTTCATCTGCCACAAATTCCCACGCCTGTATGCTGTCTAGGTCCCTCTGTAATGATTCAACTGATTCCAGATTATCTGCCAATCTTCCTATCTTAGTATCATATGCAAACTTAACCAGCTTGTTACTTATATTCCTGTCTAAGTCATTTATATAGTGTATATTAAAAATAGAAGCTGCCCTAGCATTGACCCCTGTGGAACACCGCTCTTAACATCAGCCAATTCTGGTAGGATTCCTTGCACAATAACCTTCTACTTTCATTTACTCACCATTCCAAATCTCTTGGTGTTAGTGCCCCATATTACCCCAGTAAGATGCCACTCTATGCAGCCAGCCAGGTTGCCCATACCTAAATCTGCCACTGGTGGAAACTATAGAGATATAAAACTGATGTCTCACATGAAGAAAATCTGTGAAAGGGCTACAGAGAGATGGCTTAGGGAAGAAACCATCATAGGGGAGGAGAGGTTTGGTTTTATGCCAAGCAGAGAAATAACTGATGAAGTCTTTTATTGAGACAGCTCACAAAGAAGCATCTAGAAAAACAAAAAAGTTTGCAGATTGTCTTTATTTATTTGGAGAAGGCTTACAATAGAGTGCCATGTCAAGAGGTCTGGAGGTTCATGAGAGTACCAGAGAAGTATGCCACAAGCTCCAAAGCCTGTATGCTGTCCAGGGCCCTCTGTAATGATTCAGCAGATTCTAGATTATCTGCCAATCTTCCTATTTTAGTATCACCTCCAAAATTAACCAGCTTCTTACTGAATTGTCCAGGATATGTATGGGTCAGTGAGGACCTTGGTTAGATACAGTGTTGGGGTAACAAATAAGATCCCAGTTAGAGAAGATCTGCACCAGTGATCTTCTTTGAGTCTTTACCTCTTTAATTTGGTTATGGATATGTTGACTTGTGGGATAAAAGACCAATCCCCCAGTGCAGGCTTTTTGTTGATGATACTGTGTTGCATAGCACCAAATAAGGAGTGGAGATGAAGTTGGAAGGTAGTGGATTGAAGATTTCAGGTTTATTGGTGCTGGATTGAGAAGATGGCCTTCAAGAAGGTTTATTGAAAAGAGTGGATAAGTTAAAATACCTTGGATCAGTGGTAGTCCACAATGAGATAGATAGAGTAAAGGAAGACCTAGGTGAAAAGGGTCCTGACTGGAGAGAAGGTGCCGAACTGAATTGTGTGGAGAGGATTTATCAGGCACATTGACCCATATACAAATGGTAATAGATGAAGAGGAAGAAATAAAGACAGAATGTAAACATCAGTTGTGTTAGTCACTATTGTGGGCTTCTCCATACTCCAAAGAAGACTCCAAGTACATCCTCCTTCAAAGCTGGTCCTACAAATGAATGTAAACATCTGGTGTTGCAGTTGTTTAAATAGTATTTAAAGGGCACAACTTCCATGATCCTTAGTGAAACTGATGTCAGTATTCATTGCCAGTGTCTACATCCATTCTATCGTCAAAGAAGAAAAATGACTACATGACCGTGTCACACCCTTTTCCTTAACCTGTGTTCCTATTTTTTGGAGCCCAGAAAGCACCCAACTGTTTGAATGTCTGACACTGTATAAGATGGTGGTGCATAGCTTCTGCTATCCGAGTACTCCAATCCCCATTGAAGTCCAAGTTATTTAATTCATTGATATTTAAGAGTAATTACAGCAAGTTAGTATCAGGGCCTTTTGGTTTCCTTTTCAACCACTATTCTTGCTTTTGTGTTTTGTATTTGACAATCAAAATTTTGACTTCTCTCACCATTCTGACCCAAACTCTGCCCCTGACTCTGCCTCTGTCTTCTGCTATTAGAGTTTTTTCATTTTCTGATCTCTTAATCACACATTTTCCTGTAAACCAAATTTCTAAGACAATAACAGAGCACTGGTGAAAGTGTGCCCTCCTTTGTTGTTATGATTTGCCCTGGACTGGACGACCGATCACAACACATTTAGATAAGAGACCAGGAGATAACCACAATCAAAGTACAAGCGAAGGTTCTTATTAGGAGCAAGAAAACCAACTGTCAAAACTAAATATTTAATCCTAAACTCAAAGTCAGTAAACCATTCTTTTAACAAAATAACTGCAACCTGAAACACCTATACCCTAAAACACACGCACAAGTTCGGATGGTCAGTAAATACCCAGCGTTGATCTTTATCTCATCTTGCTCGTGACGTCACACGCCATGTACCTCTGGCTGTCCAGTCCTATTAACTCAATAGCAACTGGAACCAAAATAACCAAAAAATGGTGGCACCTGTGGAATTCAAGAAGAAAGATGTGCAAATATTTTAATCACCTTTAAAATAAAAAAAAAATAAAAAAAATCTAATGACAAATTGCAACTCAGTGCCCTAAAACTCCAAATGGGGACACAAAATATGAAAAAAGTCCAGAATATAAAGTGAAAAGAAAAACATTTCATAACATTTGTTTTCCCACATTTTCCTATAGTGATTTGCTGCACCAACAGTGAGAGGAGCATTCAAAGCACATCCTTCCAATGTCCAATGAACTGGAGGCCTGCTGCACAATGTGGCACAACTGACTGCATATACCATAAATAGCGCCGTATTAATCAAACGTCTCAGAGTAGGAAAATGGTCCAAACTGACTCAGAAAATGATAAAAAATGTGTTCTTACTATTAGAAGACCTAATTTCCTAATTTAGAAAACTACACCTAACTTTACCAGGATTAATAGACCATGTAGTCTGTCAGGAGCTGCCAGAAGATGGCATTCAGGCAGAGATTGGCAGTCTCATTGTGGGAAAGGTGGAATGTTTTGGAAATGCTGGACAACAAGGATTTAACAGAGATGGAATAATATTCACAACAAATCTTGTACGCCATGTGATTGTTTCATCTTATTGAAGAAGCCATGCAGTGTCAGGTGAAATGAATGTGTTGGTAACATAACATTTTTTTCACAATTAACCATTTATCGGATTTTACACCAAATTTTGAATGCCTTCACAATGCATGAGGTAATATGCAGATTATATATCTTCTCACCACTCCTTGTGCAGTAATGCTAAACAGGCTGCATCAATGCAACTCACGAGGTTTTCCTGGATCAGGATCAAGATTGCTGCGCCAAGTGTGGATGAACACGCCTATGTAAATTGCAAGCAATATCACAGTATCAACACACAGGTGGCCATGGATGCAAACTTCATTAGAGCAGCCAGCATACTTTGAAGATATGTGCAGCAGAGTGACTGATTGACAGAAAAATGTCACAAAGGTGTATTGAACTCTGCATTCCACAAACCCCCGGAATATTTGTGTTACACTTTACAAGATGGCCCTGGATAAACAGAGCCTCACAGAAGATAAGAGAAGGATCATGAAGAATGACAGACATGTCATGTGACTCTGGAAGAAAACAGGAACACTAGAAATGTGAACATGACTTCAGGCACAGTGTGAGAATATTTTTGGCAAGTTTCAGTAGCTGTTATTTTTTTACTTTCTTGTGGCCACAACAATAGGAAGGCAATTCTTGTGAATGTACAGCTATGGATCATTCACTGTTAAATGAACATGCACATCATCAGGCTTTACTGTCATTCACTGTTTATGTCTTGGTCTTTACATCTCGAAGCCCATTACAGTATCATTTTTGATGTTTTTGAGAAGTGGCAATAATTACACGCAGCTTAGCACAATATCCCAACTTATTATGCTTTCCTCCTCCACCTCTTCCTTCTTCTTCTGTTTCTCCATCTTCTTCTTCTCTTTCTTCTCACACTACTTTAAATATTATTATTATTATTATTATTATTATTATTATTATTATTATTATTATTATTATTATTTTGTGTTGAAGCCATAGCGTTAGTATCAGAAAACTATGAAGCGCCATCATGATATCCAAGGAAACTGCAAAACACTTATATGAGTGTTATTTTGTGGCTAAGGGTGTCATAAAAATCTATCTATCTATCTATCTATCTATCTATCTATCTATCTAACTATCTATAAAAAATGAGATCAGAAACAACTAAAGCAAATGAAAAATATGGCATATTCAATAATCAGTTTTAAGACTGATCCATTCAGATTTTACTGTAGATGTTTTCTGAAAACTCTAAATATTTTTGATTAAAGCAATCCACCCCACCTAATTCTGAACCCCTTTTTTAAAATCCTTTTTATTTATAGAACAAAACACATACAATAATGCACAAATCAAAGATACACCAACTTGAGCAATACAGCAATAAAGTCATTGGGTTATAAAAAAGGTAAAAATGTCAAGAAACCACAATCTCCTTTCTCTATTCACATCAGAGAGCTTTATGCTTAAAAAACTCACTTTTTAATCCTTCATATACACTCTATGGCCCAGTGGACACTCCTTCAAATTAATGAGTTCAGGTGTTTCATTGTTAACAGGAGCATCAGATCAAGGTCATAGCCATGGAGTCTCCATTGGTACATGTTGGCAGGTGAATGGGCCATAATGAAGAGCTCAGTGACTTTAAATGTGGCACTGTCTTTGGATGACACATTTGTCACAAGTCAGTATGTGAGATTTCTGCTCTTCTAGATGTTCCCCAGCCATTTGTAAATGTTATCATTGTAAAGTGGAAGTGTCGAGGAGCAACTACAACTCATCCACAAAGTGGCACACCACTTAAACTCCCAGAGTGGAGCTGGAGAGTGCCAAAGCACATACAGTAGCATGTAAAAATGGCCAATCCTCTAATGCATCACTCACAACAGAGTCCCAAACTACCTGTGGAAGCAACATCAGCACAGATGTATGTGTCAGGAGCCTCATAAAAAATTCTTCCATGGTCAAGCAGCTGCACACAAGTTTAAGGTGCCAAGCGTCTGATGGAGTGGTGTGAAACACACCCCTATATGACTCTGGAGCGGTGGTAACGTATTCTTTGGAGTGATGATTCACACTTCATTACCAGACAATCTGAATGATCCATCTTGGTGAGGCAGATGCCAGGTGAATACTACATTCCTGACTGAAAAATTTGTTGGAGAAGGGCTAATGGCCTGGGGCTGTTTAACTGCGCTTAGGCTCGGCCTTTTGGTTCCAGTAATTGGTACTGTTAATGCTACAGCATGCAGAGACATTTTAGACAATTATATATTACCGGCACAATAGTCAGGAGAAGGCCCTTTTCTGTTCCAGCATGACTGTGTCCCATTGCTTAACGCCAGGTCTGTAGGCGGTACAGTTGTAGCGCTGCTGCCTCGCAGGAAGGAGATCATGGATTTGTGTCCCGGGTCCTCACTGTGTAGATAGAGCTTTGAGTAGTGAAAAAAGCACTATATAAATGTAAAGAATTATTATTATTATTGAAGATATGGAAGAGTAGCCTGCACAGAAGTTGACCTCAGCCAAACTGAACACGTTTGGGATGAACTGGAAAACCAATTTTGAGTCAGGTCTGTTAACATGTTAACTATAATTTTATTGTACAGTGTTTCCTATTATGCATATGCTAAATGTTTAGGTTCATATATGTTAATGTGTTCATTGTGGGATGTTTAGGGGAGTTGTGCATGTGCAGGTAGGGGGATGTCAGTGGTTTGATGGTGTTAGTCAAGTAAAAGCTTTCTTTTTTGTACTTTTTAGTGTTGTCCTTAATTTGATCGAGTCATTCTCATCTAACATCAGCACCTGACCTCAAAAATGCTCCTTTGGTCAAATGGGCACAAATTCCCTGAGACTCCTGGGTATCATGTTAACCTGTATCCAGCCCTGCAAGTTGGCCCTCCGGCCTGCAGGGAAAACTAGGGGGTTGATGGCAGGATTGGCACTCCAGCCACCATAAAAAACTTCACAATGGTTCCATTCCATCTGAACTATTGTGGTGCTGAGGTGTCACTTGTTGCATGGCTGCACTAATCTGGGATCCTGAAGTGGTTTGTCATGTGGTGGGTTTGGCGACATGCTGTATCAGAGGGTGCTCCTAACCTCTCTCTCTCTCTCTACCCCTCCAAAATCTTGTGGAGAGCTATCCTTGTAGAGGCTGCTATAGCTGGGCTCATACAGGTGTGATGTTCAGGTGTCAACAAACATTTGGCTGTAAACTGAACATTAAAATACCAGCAAAGACTGAGCATAGATCAGGCAAGCTGCTTTATAATAAAATTAATAAATTCTTACCAAATTCTGTTAAAATTCTTGAACCATTTCACCAAGAGGTAGTTTCATTTTTTTAATTTAAGATAATATAAGACATCAGTTACCAATTGAGTCGTAAGAGAATTTATCTGCTGTGACCACTAGGGGGCACCTCAGACACAACTGCACAGACACATTCAAATCAAAGGTTTATTATAACAAATTAATTAACCATTTATTCTTTTTTGGTATAATAACCTTCAAGTTAAGCACAATCCTTTTTCTCTTCTTCCTTTCTCCTCCACTCCTCCCAGGTGACCTGGGTAAGGTAGAATGACTCCTTTTATTCAAGTCCTGGTAGTACTACTAGTGCCATGGCATATCCCATTGGAAGTACTTCCATGTCAAGCAGAACTCCCTGACAGCAGGGAGCATAAATCCCTACATAAATCACAGCACTACAGTTCTTACCATGCCTTGCAGGTGTCCATTTGGGTGTCATCAATGATATAGAGTCCTCCCCAATTGCTCCATTATGTTGTTCCCCAGGCCGGGTAAAGGGTCCTTTATCTACCCCTGTAGGGATACAGAAACACTCTACAAGCTTTTGGCTTCTGCTGCCAATTTCATGGCAGAGATGGGAAGTGCTGCCGGACGAAGGTCAACGAGCACCTGGAGCACTTCCAGAGGCATTATAAAAGAAGCCAGCAGTCACTACTCTGGGAGCCAGAGTCGGGAGGAGGGAGACAAAGCTTGCCAAGGAGGAGTAGAGGAGAAAGACAAAAGAGAACAGAGAAGGAAAGAATTGTGTTTGTGCTTTGGGACTGTGTTGTGTACTTGTGGGAACGGGGAAGACGTTCTCCACAAGGGAAGAAAAGAAAATAAAAAAGCTTGTGCTTTAATAAGTGTGCCTCTTGCGTCTGTCTGTGTCGGGTTAAGCGCTGGTATAGCGCCATCTGCTGTCACACCTAAAAACGTGGACACCATTCACATTTGCTTGAATCCAATTCAAAGTTGGAGGTGCCAAGCTTATTAGGGGACACAAAACAGGAGCCAACTTGTTAGCAGTATCAGGTGAAATACAAATTTACTGGGCCTGTCCTGAAGTCTAAAGTCCATTAAAGTAGACTGGCTGGACTGAAAGGGACCTGCACTTGCATTGAGAAACCTTTGGTAGGGGTCCATAAGTATACTGAAAAGAAGCTGAAAACTGGAAATCTACTCTCTATATATAAAATCCTAAGTCCAAAGGTGCAACGATTTTATGTGACTTTTTTGTCATGCTTTAAATCAGGTTTACTATAAAACCTACATATACTGTATATGTTTGGTATCATTCTTTTCAGAATCTGTTGTTAGATTTTCAGATTCTTATTACATTTTTAAATTATAAACTAAAAAATATCAAGAACTCATGTCCCACAAGACGAGACTTAACCAAGAGTGCCAAGAGATTTAACCACGGCCGGAAATAAAAGACAAAGAGTAGGACAGCTGCTGTATAGGCTTTTAAATGTTCGAAGTGCCGAGCGAGTGTCACAATGTGGGTTCGCTTTACGCTCCCGACTGGCTTCTGGGAGCCCTTGAACCCATCACCGTCGGTAATGTTACTGATGAGCTCGGCAGTAAGGCACTACAATGGAGCAAGGGGATGGTGTAAAAAAGTGCTAAATGCTTTTATTAAAAACAACAACAAAAACAAAGTGTCTAAATGAAAGTAAAGTGCATCTCAAAAGTCATTAAATAATCCATAAAAACAGAAGTGAAGTGGAGGTTAAAATCCAATAGAAAAAAGTCTTAAAAACAACGAGGTTAAAACAATGCTGGAAACAGTCTCTTTAAAAACAAAGCATGGTGTCTTCTTTTTACCTGGCGGCTCCCCTGCTTCTCCTAATGGGCTTTGCAAAAGGAGAGTCGCCCTACCTGCAGCTGACCTTTCCACTCAACTGGTCTGGAGGCTTCCCGATCCCTGGCTTCGGTCTAGCACTCTTTGGATCAAGACTTGGCTTTCCTAAAGACCAGGACGCTCACGTCAGGGAATTCACGGCCCAAGCCTTATGACTCCCGCTGCCTTCTCGGCCTTATGCGGCCAGCCGTCCTACTGCCGGTCATTCCCGTTCCTCCATAAAATGCTCAGTGGGAGCGACCACTTCTAACCTCTGTCTTTCTTTTTCCTTCCTTTTTCTTCTTCCCCTCCTAGCTGCCTCGTGCTTCTACTCATGATGGGGACGTGATTCACCTGTGTAGTTAAGTGAGACTCGCCCACACCACAAATCACCCCAGGAACCACTTCAGCCACACATCACCACGCCCTCTCGCTAAGCCGCGAGTGTGGTGATTATTTATTTAAAAAATGCCCCTTTGACGTGAGCTGTGGAGCCACTATACCACAGTGAGATGCAGATCATGCGGCATGGCAGCAGCAGCACCCAGCGGTTGATCAAGCAAAGAGAAGGTATAAAAAAAAAAAACTATTTGTTTCCAATTATATTCCCGTTTAAGAGGGGGTTTTGGAGGAGCGACCGTCCCCTCTTCACAACGCGAACGGCAGACTGGCCGCAACTGGGGGTTGGGCGCCAAAGGTGCCGGGCGGCTAGCCCCCCTAGTATTAGAAATTTTATCAAAAAGAGGACACCGAAGTACATCTTAAGAAGTACATCTTGGTGAACAGAATATATTTAATAACAATTGCATTTTTATGTTTTAAGAAGTTATCAAATTACACAGTCAACGTTAATATCCAAAGAAACTGAGTGTACAAAAGTCCTATGATTGCTTCTGCTTTTGATTTTGTGACTCTGATGTGTGGATTAAGTCATTTCATTCGTGATCCCATTTTATCTTGAACAGCTGGGGATTTATTGCTAATTGCTGGATGTGAACGATTTCAATGGACGGTTTGAACAATTAACTAAATGAGGCACACATCTGCTTATGGTCAGATGTTTTGCCCACTCTTCTTAGACTAACTGACTTCAACAAGCTGTGTGCAATGAGCACATTAAAGGAACTTGCAAAACATTTGCTAAAGTTTTAGGAGTTTAATGATACAGACTCAACCATTTTTAAATGGCAATAGCAAAGTACATATGCTGTTCATATAAGGCAAAAGTGTCAAAAGAAGCTCCTGGAGGACCACTGTAGGGGGCAGAGGTACCATCAGGGTGTTCTGGATGCAATTCCAGGATCCCTTTAGGGTGTGGTTGATTGAAGTGCTGCTGGTTCCAATGAAGAATCCATACAACAGCTGAAAATGTCATAAAACTAGTAAATCAGTAAATCAGACAAGAACCACAACGCATACCCTTACTCCTCCACAATGTCATTCTCCTTCTGCTCTGACCTGAGGGGGGCTTAGGTGTGGTGACGTTAGGAGGGCCTGAAGAGGAGCTGCTCAGGTGAAACTGAGTAAGACTGAAAAGTATGGAGTTTTTACTTAATATACTGTAAGAGCGGGTGCTAAGAATCCGCTACTCTCCTTACCAGAATTCGGCGTCGGTTCTTCTTGTCTTGCGGGCGACCTCGGTAGCGTAGCCGACTGAGTCTTCGATGTGTGGAAAGGCACAAAGAGATGGTCACCCCAGTTTTGTGGACTATTTGCCAGTTATATTTATTTCTTTAAGAACACAACTGTGGACATACCGCACTGAGCTACACAAAAACCACTTCTATGTTTTTTTCTATCTTTATCTCTCTACTCCACCCACCAAATTTCTCCTCCCTTAAACAATCTATCAATTAACTTTATTGAAATTTCCTGATATGAACTCCTGCTTACATTACTCCCTTACCCCATAAGAAATGTCCTCATTTCAGTAACATTTTTCAGAAATATAGTAAAAGCAACAACAATGTAGGTGAACCACAATCAGACCTTACCTAAATAGTAATTAAACAGTAATACTTAATTAAAGGCAGATTTCCCCATAAAATGAGAAGAGTGTTCTAACAAAATCCAAAACATCAGCAAGTAATGCTTGCACATAAACAGTGTGCAGATTTAGCATATGTCCAGTGAGCATTTAGCTCTAATCAAAACAATACTAACAATAAAACAACTTAATATAACACAAAGTCCTTAAATCTTGCAGGCATGTTCCTCTGACGTGGAGGCAAGTCATTAACACAAGGAGAAGAAGCTGATGATCCTGGGCTACCTAAACTTCTGTCATTCCTGGGTGAACTGGGTGGTGTGGGGATTGGGTCTGTTGTAGAGGAAGTATAGCCCTGGCTTGCAACAGTAGGATCAGGCAATTGTACTTGTGATTGAAGCTGTGTAGGAACTGAAGGTACAGCTGGTTGTACATGACTTGGAATAAGACCTGATAAGTTGTTTAAAGGTGGAGGTGAAACAAAGTTTGGGTGATGATGAGAAACCTCATGATGAGGTTTTGTAACATATGGCTTCAGTCGATTGTAATGAATAACTTTTGGTTTAGTCTGGGGTTTTGACAAATCCTGGAGCTTAAAGATGACAGGAGGGTCATTTTCAGATGACTGTAGAGGGCAAAGAATCTCATAAGGGCCAATCCAACGTGGAGCTAATTTGTTTTGACGATGTGCTGGGTTATCCATCAGTACTAGGTCTCCAATTCTATACGGTGTGTACTTTACATGGCGATTGTAGTACAGCTGCTGCTGTTGTTGCGCCTTATTCCTAAATGCAGTTGCAGATCTGTAGGCATTTGTAAGTCTTGCTTTCAATGAGGCTGCATATGCTGCCGGGGTGCCAGCTGTTGCAGAGGTGGAATAGCCAATTTCATTGTCAATTATGTTAAGTGGAACTCTGGCCTCCCGCCCATGAGCCAAAAAGAAAGGTGTGAAACCTGTGCTGGCATGAGTTGTTGTGTTATATGCCAGTGCCACTTGAGGTAAATGATTGTCCCATTCTTGACCTAAGTCAAATAGATATTTAGCCAGTTCCTCCTTTAAGGTACGGTTATAACGTTCCACTGCTCCATCGCATTGTGCATGATAGGGAGAAGTGCGGCGCTTGTCGATTGATAACAAGTTGCAAAGGTGTTTTATGAGGTCTGACTCAAATTGACGACCTTGGTCTGAGTGCAGAGCTTCAGGAATTCCATGTTGTGGGATAAATTGTTCAAAAATACAACGTGCAACTGAGACAGCAGTCTGATCCCTTAACGGATAGAGGTTGACAAATTTAGTATAAAGATCCATTAGCACTAACACATAATGGTGGCCTTTCGTGGAAACTGGCAATTCTGTTATATCTGCAGCAACAATCTGAAAAGGCCGTTCAGGTGAAATGGAAACCAAAGGAGCCCGTGGGCGAGGTACAGGGGACCGCCTGGACTGACAAGCAGCACATTGTTGACAGTAATTAGCAATGTCTGAAGACATATAAGGCCAGTAAAAAGACTGTGTTGCTCTGTCCATTGTTTTGGCCAATCCATAATGACCAGCTGCTGGGTGTCCATGAACATAATAGAGTACTTGGGGAATCAGTGAGGTAGGAATAATAATTTTTTTAACTGTTCTGTGAGAAGGTTGGCACAAGCGTCGATACAACAGTCCATTATCTAGTATAAGACGACCAAACTGTGACCATAGTTTCCTTAGATAAGGGGACGCATCATGAAGTCTCCAAAGAGGGGGCCGGTGTCCCCTCTCCAGCCAAGAGAGAACAGTTGTAAGATCAGGATCCTTCTGTTGCTGTTCAGCAATGTTCCAATCCTTTGTATGTGCACAAGACTAGTGGTTGAAACTGGCTGTGATGTATAACTTTGAGAAGCAGTGAGCTGAAGCTGAGTGAGTGTTGAAGCAACATCAGTCTGGGTTGAAGCTGTTGCAGTTTGAGTACTTGATGCGACAGGTAATGATGACAGAGCAACCTGGGAAGGGTCAGGTGGGCGCCGAGACAGGGCATCAGCATTAAGATGTTTAGCTCCATCACGATGTATAACATGCCAGTCATAAAGGTCTAACTCGATAGACCACCGTGCCCTTCTTCCTGTGGGGTCTTGATCTAAAGGAAGCTTTTTAAGACCAACCAAGGGTTTATGGTCTGTGATGATGGTGAAGGGATGGAAAGTTAAGTAATGGCGGAAGTGACGGACTGACCAAACAATAGCAAAGAGCTCACGGTCAAATGTTGACCACTTTCTCTCTGAAGCTGAGAGCAAGTGACTAGAATATGCTATTACATGCTCTTTACCATCAATGTGTTGTGCTAAAACAGAACCAATAGCATGAAGAGAGGCATCTGTGTATAGAAAAAAAGGAATTGACAGATTGGGAAATGCCATGATTGGTGGGGATATTAAAGCCTGTTTTAGTGTGTGAAAGGCTTCATCTGCTTCAGCTGTCCAGATGAATGGCACACCTTTGTGCGTAAGGTGATGCAAAGGCTCAGCGGTATGGGCAAACTGTTTAATGAATCGTCTGTAATAGGAACAAAGGCCAAGAAAGGCTCTGACCTGAGTAGGTGATTGTGGGACAGGCCATGATGCGACTTTGTCTGTGTTTGTAGAATCTGGCTGAATGCCTTCACTCGAAATGTGGTGGTCTAAAAATGTGACAGAGGAGCGTGCCAGATGGCACTTTGTGGGTTTGAGCTTGAGCCCAGATTCACGGAAACGTAGGAAAACCTCGTAAATGCTGAAGGTGTTGGGAGAAATCCTCACTGTAGACAATAATGTCGTCAAGATATATTAAACATATGCTCCAGTGTAAGCCACGGAGCACCAACTCCATCAAGCGCTGAAAACTTGGAGGGCATTAGAAATACCCATTGGCATCATTCTGAACTGATAAAGTCCAACACCTGTAGAGAAAGCAGTTTCTCCTTGTCTCTTGAATCAAGTGGAATTTGCCAGTATCCTGCAGTAAGGTCAATAGTACTAAATATTCGGGAACCAGATAACCTATCCAGTGTGTCATCAACCCTGGGAAGTGGGTGAGAGTCTTTAACAGTAACTGCATTAAGGCGACGGTAATCAACGCAAAATCTGTGGATACCATCCTTTTTCCTAACTAATACAACTGGAGCCGACCATGGGCTATGAGATTCCTCAATAATATTATGCTCCAGGAGCTTCTTCACTTCCTGTTGCAACAGAACCTGGGTTGCTGGAGAAACTCTATATGGACGTAATTTGATTGGCTTAGCATCCCCCGTAAGGATACTGTGAGTGACCAGGTTTGTTCTGCCATAATCATAAGGGTGTGAGCTAAAAATATCTGAATAGTCCCGTAGTAATGTTTCAAGTTGTATTACTTCTGCTGAAGACAAATTTGTTTCAGACATGTCTACCTGTGGCAGTGCTTCATTAGACGCATAACTAGCAGTAACTGCTGACACTAAGGTGTATTCCTCGTGTCCATGGCCTGTGATAGAAAACAGCTGGCCTAAAGGGCATCCTTCACTGAGGGAAACAGGGTCTGTGGATGGATTAACAACTCTGACAAAGCCTCTGCCATTGTTTACTGATGTCAATGTTCTAGCGACAGCTAATGACAGCGTAGAGGAGTGGTGTGGCTCTATAATGCCAACAAAATTATTGACATGGGATGAAGCTATGCAGCTTCCCATAACAGAGACTGCAATTGCCATTTCTGACAAAGCTGGGACAGTCACTGATGAGACAAGAGTGGCGGCACACTGTATAGGGACAAGATGTTGAGGGAGGAGAGAGCCACTGTGGTGTCGTACAATGACAAATGTGCATGCGGCAGGTTCAAGGTCACATGATGCTGGGTTAGGAAGTCCCATCCTAAAATCACAGGGTGGCTGGAAGAACGCACCACATGAAAAACATGACAAAAGGTAATGTCTCCAATATGTACAGGGGCAGTAATAGATCCCAACATATCCAAGAAGTGCCCAGTTACAGAGGTAGCAAGGACAAATGTCTTACTGATGGGCTGAGAAGACAATGTTGGAATAGATCTGCGGCAGTCATCTGTGATCAGCGAGACCGAGCCAGTGTCCACTAAAGCATGGAGTTCAGCTCCAGCTATTGTGAGTTGTATAAATGGAGTAGGGCTGATGTGTGCATTTGAATCAACATTATGCGGGTGGACGATATGTGATCAGAAACTGACATTTGGTCCTCAATACCAGCTTCTAATAGTTTCCCTGACTATGTTTAGAGGAAGACAGAGTGTTGTCTGGTGTGGAAAAATGCACCCGTCTTGTGGGAGGTGTGTGATAGCTATCTGAAGTATGTCTCCGATGGTGTGACATAGTGGGTGAGGAGGGTCTATCTTGTCTGTAGAGGGGACCTGTGGATGGGGAAGGAGCTCTATGGGGTCTGTCACTATAATCAGAGTTAGAAGAATGTATTGCAGCATGGGCTCTGCGCTCACCTGAAGGAGAGCGGACAGGTGAATTATCATAAAAGTACTTGGAGGGAGAAAAATTATCATGGTTATCTGTTCGGGAACGGTAGACCCTTGGATGCTGAGAGGTTGGGGAGCGGCTTCGATGTTGCCAAGAGCCGGGATCACCATTTTGAGGAAAGCAGTCATCATCAGAATAGGTGTAACGACGAGGTGATGAAGCTAGGAAAGATGGTGTAGAGACGTCATCATAGAGAGAGTGATTTCTTCCTGCGTAGGAATTTTTGGTAGAATTGCACCAGTCCTGACAGTGGCACCGATGGTAGTTCTGTTGTTTTGAGTGATGACCAGTGCAACAGGTAAGATCTGACATTCCACAGGCATGAGATGTGCTCCCTATTTCTTTCACTTCATGTTTAAGGTCAGAAAACTGCTGTGTGAGTTTGGCCAATCTCTCATCGGTATAGCATTTATTAGACTGTTGTAAGTCATGTAAGTCAGATCGGAGATCAGCAATAGCAGTGACTAAGTCAGTCATAGGATCAGCAGCACGGCTGTCTGTATTGTGTTGTGTGACAGTCACTGGCATGACATTTGACGGGGCAGCTATGCTGAGAGCTAACTGAGCACGTTCACACTGCCTTGCTACTTTCAATGCAGCATCCAGTGTCACTGCGCCATGCTCATGGATTTTTAGTTGAAGAGACGGATCTAATCCCGACACAAACTGTCTAAAAATTTCACAACTTTGAGCGTCAGCAGCGTATTGTGGAAAAGCTTCAGCGACTAGGTTAGTCAAGTCTGCTGCATAAACCTCTAGTGGTTCTTTGGGTTTGCGAGGCGGCGTTCAAGTACGTTTGAAATGTGGCCAAAAACTGCTGTCTTCCAAAAACGGTGCTCAGACTAGCCTTAGCCAGGGCGTAGTCAGCCTTTACATCGGGGGAGAGGCTCTGCCAGTATGAGAACGCCGCGCCACTGAGTTTTGTTGGGAGAAGCTTAGCCTTTTTTAACGGAGCTACTGAAACATCCAGAGCAACTTCTAATCGTTGTATCCACAAAGTAAATGGCTCAACTCCGTCGCCGGTGAAGGGTGGAGTCAATTCGACTCTAAACGGCAGTTGCGCGTTCACAGTATCGGCGATATCCCTATGCTGCGGAATAACAGCGGGTTGTTGCTCGTCATCCGCCATGTTTCAGAAAAAAAAAACGCGCAGTAGCGTGCAGAACGTAGCTCAACTTGTAAAACTGACACCAATAGTTACTAAAGTGTCCTCAAGCAATAGCGGTAATATCCACGCCATCTATAGAAATGCAAATTAATGTCCACAAACTTAACCAACCGCCGCTGCCACCAGTGTAAGAGCGGGTGCTAAGAATCCGCTACTCTCCTTACCAGAATTCGGCGTCGGTTCTTCTTGTCTTGCGGGCGACCTCGGTAGCGTAGCCGACTGAGTCTTCGATGTGTGGAAAGGCACAAAGAGATGGTCACCCCAGTTTTGTGGACTATTTGCCAGTTATATTTATTTCTTTATTTCCGCACTGAGCTACACAAAAACCACTTCTATGTTTTTTTCTATCTTTATCTCTCAACTCCACCCACCAAATTTCTCCTCCCTTAAACAATCTATCAATTAACTTTATTGAAATTTCCTGATATGAACTCCTGCTTACATACAGTATAATGATTGTTTACAATTTATTGCAAGTATGCTGTATATACTGTATATGCAGCCATAAATGAAAGAATTTTTAAACAGGAAAAGGACTGAATGTAATTCAAGGGTTAACTTAATATAACTTAAAGCTGAAAGCGTACAAGATCTCTGCCTCATCTTAGAGAAGCTATGAATGTAATTTAAGAATGAGGTAAATGAGTAATGAACACCCCTCTAGAAAGCAGGGATAATCTAATGGGAAAGCCCATACACCCCATCTATGAAGAGGTGCTGAGACAATCCACAAAAAACCCTCTTAACAAAGTGGTGTCCAGAATAATCAGAGAATCAACATGAGTCAGAAATTACTGCTGCCATTATTTGCTTTGCCCGTGTGACAGAGCCATGAGCTGCTGTTCCTGGTCTGGCAGCAAGATGGCCCAGAATGACTTCCACGCCTTTCACAGAAGTTTAGGCATTGAAACAACAATGTGGAGGTGCACCTGTGGAAGAGACGCTACTGAAATAAGAGATAAATGAGGACTTTTTAAAGTGCACCTTCAAACTCAGATCTTGAACTAATAAATTACACAGTTAAATGGAATACAAAGATGCATTAAAACTGAAATGCAACTATTTTTGATCTTGCCATATTACTAAAATTGATTGTTTTGGGGCAAAGTGTAGACAAGATTTAATTGTCTTTTTTATTTCAGAGGTTAACAAAAGCTAATTACTGCTTTCAATATGCCCTCTAGGAAGAATAGGCAGAGGGTGGTCCCAGCAGCAGTGATGTCAGATTGGACCCCCTCTAGGGTTTCCACCCACAAAACAGAGGAAACACACTGAAATACACAAAACATACTTACTAAATAATAAATAAACATAATAATATTAACAAAAATAACATAAATAGATAAAGCAAATGAAAAATAACAACTCAAAAAACAACAAAAATACCAATAAAATGGAAACATACATAAACCAGAGAAGAAATGCAGGTTGATACATAACAACATTATCCGAATGCGACAGAACTGGCTGATTTCATTATTTTTTCTAAAGTTTAGCACAGTTCCATTTTATGTTTCTAATTGAATTATGGGTACTTTTCAATGCAGGTGTCCTTTCACGCTTATCTCAGTCGGCCAGTTCAGGCAGAGTATGTCTTTTATTAAGGAGGCACTTCTGAGTGTAAACTCTTCTATTCAAAACTCTTCTAGTCTATAATGGCATCATATGTTACATTTTAGGAGATCAGAATGCTTTTGAAGCTCAAGAATATGCCTGGGAACATTTTAGATTGAGCCACTTTAGTAGAGGTTAATATTCCGTATAGGTTGATAATGATTTTGTTTTGTTTTTTTTAGAGGGAAATTGTCTTTATTGAATAAGCTATACTTTTATGTTAAACATAATAATGTGTAAGGAGTAGCTGGATAAGCCAGTTGTTGCTTGAACACATTTATGGCCCTACTAGATTTAAGTGCTCCTCTGGGGTGTGCAGTTTGTGGTGGGACTGTTGATGACTCTGCATCTTGTTACTGATTCTATAAGAGTACTGCATTGATACTCTCTCTGTGACACCAGAAGCATGGATTTAGATATACAGGTAACATTTATAAGCCTGCAAAAAGAGGACATGTTTTAGATGTATGAGCACCACTTCCCTTTCCAGGAAGGGAAACTGAGGTAATACAGTTGGCTGACATGAAAGGATAACCAGGTTACTTCTAGCCAGGGATGGAATAGGGGCTGAGTCTGCCTGAGCTGAGTCATTAGGAAATGTACAGCATCCCATTGATCTAGGCGATACATCAAGGGAACTGGACTAGTATAAATTTAGACTAACAAAGAAGAAGTTCAATAACCTCAATCTCTCTGAAGCTCTATGCAGACAGCCTGCTATTCCATCCAATGGCCTTTTATGGATCAGAACCTGGAGAACAACTATCAGTAACTAATGCCAAGAAAGCCTTGTCTAATCCTCCTGTTTTTGCATTTGCTGATATTTCAGAATCTTTTCTGCTTTACACAGACGCTTCTGGGACTGCAGTTCGTGCAGTGCTGGCACAGGTCAGTGATAAGCAAAAGCGTGTTGTTGCCTTTGCCAGCTATGTGTTAACAAAAAGTCTGAAATAGTGGTCCGCATATGACATATGAGAGCTATGGGCCTTTGGGCTGTGTGACAGTTCCGTCACTACCTTTACAAAACTGATGTTTACCATCATAATGGATCACAAACCTCTACTTGGCTTGAGGCAAATACCCATTGATGGGGACAGAACAGACTAACATGCTCGATGAGCTCTTGAAGCTGACACTTTCAACAGGGTTGTAGTACACTAAGAGGGTAACACTCATAAGAATGCTGATGCACTTGTATATCTACAGATTTGCAGAATGCAGGTGCCTTGCTGTCATCTACTTTTGACCCTCTCGCCATAATACAGAGGCTGACTTACATCATTCAGTTTGTGGATGTAGCTACCATATTCCTTTGACTAATCCTGGCCCAGTCTGACTCATTTTCAGAGTTTTCTTGTACCCTTGCCACTAACAGACACACCATTTATGAACATTAGCAAAGTGATCCTATGCTATCAGAGATTATTAAATAGATAACTGTTGGCCATCAGCCTCCAATATATCAAGTAGTCATCCCCCCTCACTTGTACCAGAAGCTGTGGAATTTGTACATGGAGACAAAGTATCTGGGCATTTCGCCATTGACAAAACCTTACACAGAGAAAATCGCTTTTGTTATTGGCCTTAATTTGCCCATGACATCCTGAAATGTTGTGAGCAGTGTCCAAGTTGTGCAGCTCACCATTCACCTGTGCCTTGCTACTGTGCACCTTTTCGAGAACTGTATCACTCAACATGGTATTCCAGAACGTCTACTCACAGATCAAGGTCGGCAGTTTGAATCAGATTTGATTCATTATCTTTTCAATTATTAGGTGTAAAAAAGTCAAAATCAGCCCTTACCATCCACAGGGGGACGGCCTAGTAGAGCGATTAAACCAGACTCTAATTGAGCAGTTGAAATTAGTCCTACTGTAAAATACAGGGGAATGGGACAAATTTCTGAACCCTGTAGCATTTGCATACAACACCAGCATACACTCTAGCTATATATCTTTCTTTCTTTCTCTTGGTAGAGAGGCTCAAACACCTCCTGACCTTCTATTTTCAACAGGCTCAACAACCATCCTACCGGGACCCATGTGGACTATGTTAACCAACTAAGAAAGAAATTCCAAGCAGATTTTCAGACTGTTGCTAGGAATAACCAGTTGGATCACGAACAACAGAAGTATCTTTATGACTGCCTTGTCAGACATGAGCCATACTCCCCAGGAGATCTTGTTTGGCTGCATGACCATACTTCTACACATCTCTCACTGGAAAGGACCATTTGAAATTGTAGAGCACATGGGTTCTTCTGGGGATGACTTGGGTGTCACTTATAGTATAAGGTGCCCTTTCGAACCTACCAAGGTGCAAGTTGTCCATTATAATCGTCTGAAGAGATATACTGCTCTGCTCCCAACTACCTCAGCCCCTATGCCACTCATGCCAAGACCTTCTAAAGGAAGGTTCAATTCAGTTACCTGAACTGACTGCACTATCTGGCTCACTCCCACTTTGTACCAGCCACTTAGATGCAACAGGAAACTGACATTCATTTGGGTAGAGAGAACTTGACAAAGTTTGGGCAAAACTCAAATACTAATCCTGTTGTTCAGGCGGAATCTGGGACAAATTGGGAAGCGCTTGCTCCGGTTGAAGATGTTCCACATGTGCCAACTCAGCAATGACTTTGTTGTCCTACTACCCTACCAAAATGTTTTAAAGATTTTGTAATGGGTTAAAATATACATTTGTTAACTTGTTGGTACATTTTCTAGGATGCAGATTAATAAGGTTAGAAATGAGGAGAGAGAGAGTAATGTAAACTTATGTTGTCCCTTAAGGATTAAATTAGAGGATGTGATAATAAAGAGTCCAAGACATCATAAAGATTTGGGGCAGCCACCCGTATATTGTTGTTCCCGGCTGCAAAAGTTGAAATAAGCAGCACGATGTGCATAAAACAGAGTCCAAAACAGAACTGATCACAAGAGACAAAGATTGAGGCTTTAAAGGCCCATATAGGAAGTGACATCATCAAAAGGGCCAGAATCAGAAGTGATGTCATCTGGACCAGAAGTGGCGTCAGCAAATAGCCCGGTGCCGGAAGTGATGTCAGCTAAGGGACCAACACCGGAAGTGATGTCTTTTGAGGCGCCGGAACCTTGCAGGATTTTCCGGGAAAGGTCTGTAGGGAACTGAGAAAGACAGTTAGCGCACTCTGCCGCCCCAGGTCGGATGTCTTATTACAATTACTCAGGCCCTTTAGCTGTTTCCTACTCGCACATGTGTGACAAGGGGTAAATGTTCATTATATTAGAATGGGGATAGGAATATACCTACATTTAGACTTGCAATATTAATTTCCCTCTTAAGATGTAATGCGTTAGATAGATAGATAGATAGATAGATAGATAGATAGATAGATAGATAGATAGATAGATAGATAGATAGATAGATAGATAGATAGATAG
Source organism: Polypterus senegalus (assembly GCF_016835505.1). Lineage (NCBI taxonomy): Eukaryota > Metazoa > Chordata > Cladistia > Polypteriformes > Polypteridae > Polypterus > Polypterus senegalus. The sequence continues at coordinate 131,994,076 of NC_053165.1, forward strand.
ATAGATACTTTATTAATCCCAAAGGGAAATTCACATACTCCAGCAGCAGCATACTGATGAAAAACAATATTAAAGAGTGATAAAAATGCAGGTAAAACAGACAATAACTTTATATAATGTTAACGTTTAAGTGGAATTGAAGAGTCGCATAGTGTGGGGGAGGAATGATCTCCTCATTCTGTCAGTGGAGCAGGACAGTGACAGCAGTCTGTTGCTGAAGATGCCCCTCTGTCTGGAGATGATCCTGTTCAGTGGATGCAGTGGATTCTCCATGACTGACAGGAACCTGCTCAGCACCTACCGCTCTGCCACAGATGTCAAACTGTACAGCTCCATGCCTACAATAGAGCCTGCCTTCCTCACCAGTTTGTCCAGGCGTGAGGCGTCCTTCTTCTTTATGCTGCCTCCCCAGCACACCACCGCGTAGAAGAGGGCACTTCCCACAACCGTCTGATAGAACATCTGCAGCATCTTATTGCAGATGTTGAAGGATGCCAGTAAGTAGTGTTTATAAAGTTAAGTATTCAAGATCAGGGAGCATATGTGAGAGGAAGTAAGACTGTTATTGTTCTGATTTGGCCCTGCCATGTGCTAGCAGTTGTAGAGGATACAGCATTTTCTTTGAAACAGAAATCTGCCTCTATCCAGTTCTTTCTGTTCCTAAAAAGAATTCCATCCATCTTAGAAAAGAAACCTTGTTACAATATTATTTTGCCAAAACTTTAACTCTGCTTATATTTTTAAGTTAATCACAGACCAGGGCTTGAAAAGGGCATTTGGAAATTGGGAGACTGGGACAGCTAATCCACTAGATCATAGTTTACTAAACTATGGAGGTAACAAGTTGCCAGCTTATTGGTCACACAGAGTCATGAATCACTGTTTTACTCAATCTAAAAGGGTTGTATATAGTTTACAAAGTGTCTTGTGGTGGCTCGATTGAAATTGCTCTGTTTTGGCTGTCAACAGCAATTCACCAAGGCAGGCACTCCCTGCTGATCTGACGGTTATTATAGATTGGATCTCGAAGATTGGGTCATAAGAAAAAAAAATTTGAAGAAACACTGCACTAGATAATCAGGGTAAAAGAAACCAGTTAGTGAAAGACCAGCCCAGCAACAGGACTTATCTTGTGTTTTCAGGATCTACCAGTAATTATCTCTACATGTATTTTAGTTTAATAAAAGGCTATAAACTGGATAACCTTTGGCATAATTTGTGGTGTGGAGAGATACTGTAAGGATTTACTATCCATATATATAATTCATAAAAGGGTCGAGATTACTACTAGGCTACAAAATATAAATCAAAGTGGACGAAAATAACGACTTTTTTCCCAGAGCTCAGCAGTCCCTGCCTGTCTCTCTAGCAGCCCAGTTGCTATGCAACCTGGGAATGAAAGTAAAATGTGTGATCTGTTTATTCCAAAAATGTGTCTTCTTGTTGGTATGAGGTTAGTGCATATTTAGCTTATGTTCTCTAAGATTATATATGAGCTTTCCTACGGTATAGGAGAGGATTAAAGCTAAGGCATTTTATTTTTGTTTGTAACAAGATTAGCTAGTTGTCTTTTATTGATCTTGGCACACTAAAAACATTGACTTTTTATTTCTTATGAAACTGTGATTCAAAAAGCTTTGACAAAATGATTGTTATCATAGAAATGTTGTGCCTGTTACATTAAAAGTATTAAACATCATAGGCCAATGAGTGGTAACTTAGATGGCAATTTGCTTCAGAAGCCCATGTTAGGCATTGAGGTCTCAGGCACTACACTGCTAGGGTATATATAAAGCCTTACAGAAATAGGAGCAGTTATTTGAGATGACTGACCCTCAGATAGTTATCTGAGATGCATGAAACTGGTTACATGTGTTGTTGAGTATACTTAAAGGCAATACATAAGCCAACCAAATTAAGAAAAATAAGGCTACAGTATAGAAAGTATCTTTAGAAAATGGGGATAAGAAACGCCAAGCCATGAAGGTGGCAAAACATCCTTTCTGCTAACTCTGTGTGACCCATTGAACCCTGGTTGATCTACTTCTGTTCCACTTGTAAAAAATATGTAAACAATTGTTCACTTGATTTAACTATATTAGTCAAGATAAATACTAACTAAAACATACCCTTATCTATCTGTGGATAAAAGAATGTAAAACACTGTGAAAATACGTATACTCCTAGCTTGTTTTTAGTGATGGCAGTGTACACTCTTCAATAAGAGCAACTAAAAGACGCCAAGGGTGAAACAGTGGAAGCTAATTCTTTTTAGCAAATTCACAAAGGTGCACATGATATGTTTTGTTCCTGCCTGTATTGGCAGAGTTCAAACCTGTGCACCCTACACAAGGTAGCAGCAGCTTTGAGATGAACTGGAATAAGGAGATGCCGCTCAGTTGAAAATGTCCAGCCAAGTGCCAGAACCAATAAGACTAATAGTTTAGCCAACGCTTAAGCAAGACAATAGACAAGACAATAATTAACCATAGTGCCCAGAATGCAAGAATCACAGTCAGGAAACAATGAAGGAAAGTTTGGTAACCAAAATATAAAATGGAACATATAACCAGAGCCAAAATTGTATATAGTAGTCAAAAAAAAGGGCAAAAATATTCATAAGCAGGACTTCAAACAGAATAAACTGTAAAGAACTTTTGCGTTGAATCCAATGAAGGACAATCAAAAACTGCATAACACAAACCATTAAACTCTTGACCTAGAAATTTTGCATGCTGTACATGTAGCAACAGCTTAGCAGCTGTCCACAAAATACTTCTCTAAAAGACAGCACCCATAAAAGAAATAAAATGGTATTGCAGGAGAACACTACTGTTAAAAATGTATTATGCGATATGGGACAATGTCCCACAGGATTATTGTGAGTTTAAGGATTGCCAGTGGATTCAAAATGCTCTGCCAGAGAATATTCAAAAAGAATGAGCAAAAAGTCAGAAGCCAGAAAGACAAAGGTATACTAAGCGACTGAAACAAAAAGGGGAAACCAAGGGCTATAAACTGGAAAACAAAGGGAGAGTCAAGAAAACAAAAGAAAAGATCACCATGTAGCAGCGCTACTTAAAATAGCCTACAACTCCCAGCAGACCCAGCAGTATTACACTATTGGGCAGAATCAGAGGGTGCAGGGTTTGCTGGGAAGAAGATTAATCAAGAGGACTCTTTAAAAAGGAGCCAAAACAGACCCTGGGGGAGAGTTCTGATCATCTGTCAATTTTTGTTTCTATTCATCACACACGCCATTGGATTACAACTACAACTACCCTGGATTATACTGTAGATTTGTCTGAATGTATGTGTTGTCCTGTGCCTGCTTGTCAGTGTGGATCTATCTTGGTTGGATACGTCTTCATCTGGGGAGCGCTCCCAATCATATCAAACCTTATATCCTGCATGGGAACCTGGTAGGACAAAACTTCACATTTCCTTCAGAGGGCTGTTCACAGGGTTTTTCATTTTATCCATTCACTGTGTAGGAGGAGGACAGGAATCCTGCCTGGGAAAGGGAATGGTTTCATATGCAGATGGGAGGCCACAGAGGAATGACAGATGGACTGGCCAGCTGGACAAGAAAATAACTTTATACCCAGCCAGTATATATTAATGGAAGGACCAGAGATAGCCAGATATCAGGGGCAGTTCCTTCCCCCATACACCAGGTGGCAGTGGTCCTCCCAAGGGCAACCCTTTTCCAGTTCCTGGGTGCTGATAGAGAGCATTTTCTTAAAGAGAAAGAAATGCTTCCAGGAAGACATGGTGAGGCACCGGGAGCATTCTGGGGTCCAGTTAAAAAAAATAGTCTGCTTCCTTACATCAAAGACTCAGGAGACAAAAGGCAACACTCAACTGGAGGATGGAAGGAGGAAGAGTTTGTTATTTGTGTATTTTCCACTGGTTTTTAGAAAGCTGTTTTAGAAAAGGTGCTTTTGGATAAATAAATGTTGTTTATTTTATCTTAAAAGAGCTGGGCATTACTGTGTCTTGGGTTTGGGGCTCAGTGGCGCCCCCTACTGATTACAATGACAATCTGTTCCTGTTGTACTGTACAGTACTTTGTTGGACTTTTTAGTTAGTATTAATTGTTTATTGAGTAGTGTCTATTGATTTGTTCAAATTTGTGTATGTAATTAATTATCATTATCGGGAAACTGGGCAAGTATGTGAATGTTTTCATGCAATATTGTTTTTTTCTTCATTATTTAATATAATTTTTATTCATGAGCTACTAATCAGTGTCTTTGTGTGTGAGTGTATGCATGCTGGGTCAAGACTGGGTGTGTTCCTGTGGTCCCTGCAATAAAATAAACAAATTACTGTTTTTAGACAGTGTGAATCTTAGCGTCCCCATGACTGCTGCAACCACCTCACTCAAAGATTTTCCAACCAGATTTGGCACCAACTAAGGAATAAAGGTTTGTTTTGTCCACTGAGGGATTTAACTAAAAAAATAATTGGCTTGACCCTGGGGTTGACCTGAAGTCACACGAAAGATTCCACCAATCAGGGAGCACAAAGTGCCAAGGTACTGCTGTAACAGCAAGTTAAAGATGGATAATATAATGCACTGGTGAAAGACTTGTGCATTCACGATTACATGATGACTAAGTGCTAAAAAAGTAAACATAAAACATAAATTTTATTTTAATAAAACAACTTAAAAATCATTACATAAAGCACCAAAAATGGGACCATGAGATTTTTTTTTACTTCTAAAGCCCCTAAAACCAGGCCAAATGAATTTCAATGAGAATTTATAAAATCAATCTAAAACAAAAAGCATGATGATGACACAACATTTCCTCAGACTCCCTTCTGTATTTTATAGATGTTATAACCTTTTGTCCCAGAATCAGAAAATCAGGTGAAGTCATTTTTCACTACTAGCATGAGAATCCACTTTTTCATCTCAAGTCAAATAGAACACCCCAGATTTTGCTAGAACTATATAAAGCACATTTACAAGATGATTGTGATTCATAAAGGTAAATTGTGTAGAAGTGTGCATACACCTTACATATTTGCTCTTTGCCTTATGTAAATTTTCACACTCCATTCCACTTAAAGTTTTATAAATGAGAACCCTGGAGAAGATGGTCTGAGTCTGAACTGAGCCAAGGTCAAAACCAGAAAGTCAACAGGAAGAATGATATGTCAGTTGTAATAAAGTATAAAAGACACAGGTCAGATTAGGTTGGGGAGCATACACTAGTACAGCGCATTTACACCCTCCAGAAATGACCCCTCTATCTACCACAGCCAGGTGTTACGTGGGCATACCCTTGGCCTGGCAACCGCTTGGGTCTTGATGAGGATCCTGCAAGGCAGATGACCCTCGGGGAATCTCGCCACATGGCCATAGTGCCATAACTGATGTTCAGGTAATGTACCTCATTCGGCAATCTGTGAGCAACTGCTCATTCAACACAAAGTCAAACCAGCGCTACCCAGGGATTCTCCAAAGAGACACAATACCGAAAGTCACTGGAGAGCGTCCATGTCTCACAATCATATAGTAAAACAGGAAGCACCAGGATTCTTAAGAGTTGGACCTTTGTCCTGTTGCATAGATAGACTGCTCTCCTAATCTGTCTACTGACGTCATAGGAAGAGTCACCAGAGACATGAATGTCACTGACAAGGTAAGTAAACCTCTCAACAAGGTCGACACTCTCTCCACAAACAGACACACTGCTGATGGCTGTGCCCAAGACATTATTAAAGGCCTGGATCTTGGTTTATATTCAGGACACTCATGAGCCGAGACATTCAGACTCCTCACTCAGTGTCTCAAGAGCCCCCATCAGAGCCTCCATTGGCTCTGTTAAGATCACATTGTCCCCCCACCCCACATATAATGAAATAAATAAAAGTGGCAGGTAAATAAAAAACAATTCTAGACAATAGAGGTAGTTAATAACAGCTAAGAAAAGGCAGGGGCCTGTGAACCAAGTCATGGGTTCCATAAATGATTGCAGATTTCTGGTCCTGCATATATTTATATATTGTTCAGGGCAGAAGAGGTGGTACCTCCAATTTGTGACCAGAGGAAATGGCATCAGTATTCTTGGGAAGTTACAGTCATGGAGGTGAAAACAGTGAAGCTGTAACTGGCAATGTGCTCTCCTGCTCAGAAGTGGCATTGCCCTTTTCATAGACCTTCTGCTTCACCCTGCTTGTGTGTGTCATATAAAGGGCTAAAGGAAACATGGAAGTCAGGGACACAAAGAAGGTCAATACCAAAAGGAACCTGACACTAGGCCTACTTGGAAGAGAAACTAACGTTAAGAAATGTTTTCTGAAAGTTATATTCACTAAAGAATGCCAACACACTGGTTGTGGCCAAATTTATATCGGAAGCCACGTGACTGTTATGGTACAGCCATGGTTGTTGTTTAGTTGATCTTTTTGTTATCATTTTAATATAATTGTTCATATTATGTTACTGTTTTTGGTTTTGTTTTGTCTTTGTATTTATGTAACAAATATGGCAATATGTACAGATGGCAATAACGACCCTTTAAAAGGGAAAATGTTTGATTTATGATTCACCCTACAAAAGTAATGTCAACATGTGAAGATGAAGAAGTCAAAGTTCTAGTTTTGGAACCACATAGAGTGCTGTGGGAGAACAAATTGAACTGAAAAAAACATTTAACAAAAATAAAATGTAAAAATAAATTGAGCAATTTACCTTTAAAAATATCAATAACCTTGTAAATGTGCTCCCCATGAAGCTTTGGCACTCAGTTGACGATTGGGGTTATGGTGTCCCACGAAGCATCAAGCGCCGACAGGAAATGACACACAATTCACGATCAAGGGGTTTGGGGGATTGGAGACTGACTATGTGGGTTCTGCTCCATGCTCCCACTTCCACATTTGGGAGCCCTCAAACCCAACACCGTCGGCAATGTAACCAAATGAGCTGGTCTATGGGGACAAATCAAACTGAGCAAGGGGATGGTGCAAGTGCTTTTATTACAAAAAAGTCACAACCAAAACGTGTTCAAAACTGTGCAAAAAAAAAGGTAAAAATCCCAAACGTTTTAAAACAAGGCTAAAACATGAGAATTAAAAAAAACTGCAGCTGTCATAGGGGCCACACCAGGTAAACACAGCTCCTTCCCAATCTCTCCAGCTCACTTATGGTTTGCTCAGCTGGAGAGACTTTAGTTGCTGCAGTCCTCACACTAACGACTTCCATCTTGGATGCCTCCACCAGTGTCTGCCAGACCACACAGGGTTGGTTGTCCTCCTGTCTTCCTTCTCACGTACGTAGTCATCCCTCCCTCGCTCCACATCTTGCTCTCACTCTGTAAGCCTCTTTCTCGTTTCTTCTTCTTTCTTTTTTTTTCCTTTCTCTGTGGTCCACCTCATTCTTATAAGGCTCCGTGGGCACAGCGCCTCAATCATTCACCACAGGAAGCCGATTTTCAATTGAGAACGATTGCACTCTCACGTGCAGGTGCAACTCGTCCCAATTACCTCATCAACTCTCCGTGGTTGCACGATCGCACCCACGGAGACTGACACAGCAAAATAGATTATTTAAGAACTGGCCTTTCAATCAGAAATGTGGACCTGCTATACCACAGAGACCCTCATGAAGTAATTGGTGCCAGTTAATGACACTCTTTGTCTCATGATAACACTTGTACTGCAGTTCAAAAATAATTGTGCCACACAGTTAAAATTGCTGCGCTACTGCCAGGGCCACCTGCAGGAGAGATGGACATATCAATCACATCTCAAAGTCAATGACATTTCACAATCAGGGCTTGCACAGAACGCAATACTGGACCTCGCCCTTATTCTACAGATCATTGTGAGGTCCAAATTCCATTCTCTGCAAAAAAAATGATTTGCCTTTATTAACACACCACGCATATTTGTGTGGCTCATTCATAGCTGACAACTGTGCCCACATTTCTTGATTCTTTTCATATCATAGAACTGAAGAACTAATTAATAAATGACCTACAAATGGCAGCAAACTCCGATTGCACCACGATAAAGTCAGACAACGCACCTCAACCCATTTTAGTGATTGGCAATGCGGCCTTCCTCTTTGCTGCATCCTCTGAAATGCCATCTCGCCCCCAAGTTGGAAACCCCTGCTTTAAACGTGTAAAGAATTAAAATAATAGCAGACATTAGAAAACATACAGAAATATTCCAGAATGTGAAAGAGTAACAATGATGCAAGGATGTTGCTTGTGGGACTGCCTTTTGGCAGAATAACCCCTGCAGTAGCCATAGTTTAGGAAAATCTAAATTTATTATGCAATTAAACTTCTATTTCTCTCCTATTATCATCCCAGTCATATAAAGGGCTATGATCAATGAAAATGAACTAAACAGCTTTCATTATATCTGACACCTAAGAAAATTCAAACTGTAATATATTACACAGTTCCAAGATAAATTCTTCATGAAATATTTAATACTTTCTGCCCAAATGTGGTTTAGTATATAACATCTGTTAGAAGTGTATGCCATACTTTGGCTGCTTTCCCATCAAGTAGTTATTTATTACACTAGCTGGAGAAAAAAAACATGGCAGCTTCTGCTGGACGTGCAGATGTGGCTATCGCATGAGAACAGTTCCCTCTGCTGCTTGAACGTATAAATGCATGAAGATTTTCATTCACAAAATAATGCACAATTTATTAAAACTTGTTTTCCATCCATCCATCCATTTTCCTAACCTGCTTATGAAAGAGCAGGGTCGCAGAGGTTACTCATTTTTGAAACCACATCTTCTTTTGGAACATTTTGCTCACTTTTTCTCATTTTTAACATCAGTATTAACTTGTATTAAACAGCCCATGTCACAGTTTGGATGTCTGGTATGGAAGCTCTAATGCAGTGCCTCCACATACAGTTTGGGGGCTTCAGGGAGAATAGGGTGGTCCTAACCCCACAGTTGACAAAATCCTCATAATAAATTGGAATCTGTTATGTTTTATTCAGGGTTTCTTCCATGGCTAATGTTTACCTTTATCTTTTTTTTGTTAATTTTTCAGTCTGAATATTTTTTATGACTATTTCTGTTAATATTGTCTGGTCAGTTACCATTTATTTGATATGCGTAATGTATTAGTGTTTTTCTTATGTTTAGAATTATTCAGGTACTGTTTCTGTAAACAAACCAGGCCAGTTGTCAATCTCTGTTGTGTTCCCAGTGCCACAAGGGTTGATGGGATACGCAGTCCCTTACAGTGATGGAGTAGACGGAGACAACAGCAGAGGGCAGAGTAGAGGTGAGGATGTGGTGTGAATCACTCCAGCTGTAGTCCATGTGTTTTATTAACCAGGTCATTCACAAAAACCAAGTTTCTAAAATGCCAGGTAAACCCTTATTACGGTTAGGGAAACCAGGATATTCGCTTTTGAGAAACCAAGTTAACACACGTGAGTAGTTATTTGGACATGTATAGTGTGATGAAAAGCCGGCAGCTCACCCTGGCCAACTCACACAGGACGCTAGATGGTGACTTCCCTGCAACATAGCAGTGCCCCAGATTCCCACAGAGCACTATGGGAGATGGAGTTCGGCTGCACAGCCCTGCTGGGTACTGTGGGTGCTGCCAGATGATGATGCAGGGAGACACTTCCGTCCCCATGACCTGGGAGTACTTCCAGGCTGAAGAAAATACAATTCTTCATCTGACCCGGAAGTGCTGATGAATCACATGGATGGAAGGACAGAAGCACTTCCGAGGTGGAGACCCAGCAAGCGAGCCAAAGTTGGGAGGGAGTGTAGCAGAGCTTACTGGGAGGAGAGGAGGAAAATTATTGCATTGATTTGGTGTTTATTGTGTGCTGGATGGATGTGGTGCTTTGGAGGCACTATTTTGGAAAAGAAAAGATTAAAAATCTTTCAGATGCCCTGAAAGCTTTCATATTGTAATCTTTTTAGTTAGCCAATAAAAGGTATCATTTTGCTTGACTTCTCACAGACTCCAACTTGCAACCACCCATGTGGGTTTCCCAAGTGGGCTTTCACAGGAGAACCACAGCCACCTGCTGTAGGTGAAATGGAACTGCTCCCAACTACCAGCATAGGCTGGTCCAACCATCATATTATTCTTGCTGGGCAGAAAATTGTTTCTATGTCCAGCAGGCCAACCCATCTGTCCTTCTGCTCAATCTCTTGGCACAAAGTGTCATGTTTAAGGTCCCCGCATGACGCTCCGTGGCAAATCTCTTTTGTCTCGCGGGTCTTTTAAGCGTCTTCCATGATCTTCACGTGAAGATCACGTCTCATATCCCTAGTGTTTCTCTCCAGGATTTTTTTTTTTGTAATAGAGAGATGAGTGGAGTCAACTGATCTCATTCATTTTGGAAGGTCATTCCAAAGTCTGGGTGCTCTTCAGCTAAAGACCCTGTCACCCATAGGTTAGTGTGGGGCACAACAAGATTACCAGAATCAGAGGACCTTAGTGATGAAGAGGATCATTGATGTAGTTCGGTGTGAGGCCATTTAAAGCTTTGTAGGTTAATAATAGAGTTTTATATTCAATCCTGTAAGACACAGGGAGCCAGTGGAGGCGGAGCAGGATGGGTGTTATGTGCTCGCTGTTGCAGCCTGTGTAGGGAGTTTTGCAGAAGAGTTTTAAACCAACTGGAGCTGTGATATAAGATTTGAAGGGGGGCCTGGCGGTAAGGTAATAAAAGCATGGACAAGTTCAGTAGAGTAGGCCCCTGTGAAATTGCGGTTTAGGATTCACAGTCTCAGTCATTTGTGGATTTTTCCTTAGAACCTAACTATTAATTGTTAGCGGAAAGCACAAATATCCTCCGCAATTTCTTATGGCTTTTTTCTTGGCAATGTGGTGCTGTATAGAGAACAGGAAGCAACTGCTGAGGGAAACACAGTTTGGGATGGTGAAAGTAGCCAATCAGAGAGCATTATTCATTTCTCCTTGCTGCCCTGTGACGTGTCTCCAGCTGAGTGTTTTCCATTTTGTTATTGTATTCATTTTGTTATTCTTAAACGCACAAGATGTCACAGAAACACCCTGCACCTTCTAAGGCTTCTAGCACTGAGCCTAAGCGCCAGAAGAAGTTTAAAACACTCCAGGAGAAGGTTGAACTACTGGATTTGCTCCGGGAACTAAAAAGTTATGCTGCAGTAGTGCGCATTGGCATTAATGAAAGCACTGTACGCTACGTAAAGAACAACGAAGCAGCCATCTGGAGTAGCGTATCTGTAAGTTTCTGTAATAGTGCCAAAAAGGTAACGACCGTAAGTAATAAAAATATCATCAGGATGGAATCTGCCTTGGCATTGTGGATCACCAAATGTAGGAAGAAGACCATCCCCTTGGACGGTAACATCATCCGTGAGAAAGCATGGAAATTGTACCAGCAGTTCGCTACAGGAGACAATGTAGAAGGTACCAAAGAACCGCAACCAGGACAATCAACAGCAACGGAGCCTTAAGATTTTCAAGCTAGTAAGGGATGGTTTGATCATTTTCAGAAGTGATTTACAAGGGATGATTGAGGCATGGGATTCCTATATGGTTTGGGCTCTCACAGTTAATAATGGCATCAATACTGCCATTCAGACATATAAAATACTTCTCACCACCACAAAGAAACAACGACAGCAACTTCCCATCACAATGTTCCTGAAATCTATAATGAAAAGCCAGCATGAAACCCCACCAGAAGAAGATCCATCCAAAGAGGCGCCACCCGAGGAGTTTTAAATCCTCTGCATCATACTGGACAGCTACTTCATCATCATCATCATCATTCATCATTGGTCTATACCCTTACATTTTACTGTATTTTAATTAAATGAAATTATTATATAGTTACTCTACTAATAACAAAGAAAATGACAGCACGTACCAAAGAAAATGCGCTTGCATGAATTACATTACGTATATCGGTAACATCGGTATTTTACATTCTAGCACCGTGGGAGACATAGCAGTACAGTACTGTACAGTATACGGGTTTACCTTTACATTCTGTTTTTAGGTAATGTATTAAGGGTATTTTTTAGGTAATGTATTAATGTATTAAGCTGAGTTTGCAACGAAATGAAAATGCTTTGGGGGCATACTGTACTTAGGGTTTAAACTATAAAAATAGGCATTTAAAAGGCATTTTTTAGCCACATCCAAAAGTCGCGGTTTTTCACAATTTGTGGGTGCTCTAGGAACGCAACCCCCGCGGATTTTGAGGGTGTACTGTATTGGAAAAGGAGAGGAATTAGTGAACCTTCTTACAAAGGTGGAAGTAAGAAAGTCTTTTTTTATTATTGATTTTAATAAAATCAAATAGCATTCCATACAAATAAGTCAAATTTTACAAAAAGAAGTTTCAAACAAATCAACCCCCACCACTAAAAAAGAGTTAAGCCAGCAGAGTAAAACTTAAAGCTAGTAAAAAATAAGTAAATAGATAAATTAATAGAAAATCTTATAATGTGATGAATGTGAGTAGAATAAGGGCCGGTTTATACTTCACGATCAGAACGCTCCCGCATCATGGCTGCCACACGTTCCCAGCATTCATTTCACGCGTCCTCTGAGCATTAATTAACGTGACGCGTGTGCGATTTGCAGTACCAGCAAAAAGCCGGGGATTCTATGGGGATCGATGTGCGTGCTTCGATGTTTGATGAATGGTTTGATGTGGTGAAGCAAAATGCCGACATACAGATGCATTCATGGTGCTTTTATATTCAAGCGTCGCATATTCCCAATCGTAATGACACGATACATTTTAAAAGTCTCACATACCATCTTTTGTGCCATCTTTTTTTTCTGCAACTTCACAACAGCAACATAATGTATAGCGTTGCATTTGAGCCACTGAGAAAAAAATAAAGGACACGGTGAAATCGTGTATTTTGTGATTAAAGTGGAAATTTCTGCTTTAATCTCGAAATGTCCACTTTAATCTCGTAGTTTACTTTATCATTAAGGCAGACCATTGTAAACGTCAACCCAGTTTTTAATTGCTACGAGCTTCTTGGACCTGACAGCAGCGGCAAGCAGCAATAGATCACCACACAGAACAAATTAAATGTATGATATTCCAACTCTCTGCACATTTAGAATCTTTAGATTTATACTTGATATCACTTTCATGATGAAATGCACTAAAGTGTGTATGTTACATTTTACATATAATTTCGTTTAAATAATGAATACTGTTAATAATTACACACATGGGGGGAATAATTACACACATGGGGTGTCACGGTGGCGGAGCGATAGCACTGCTGTCTCGCAGCGAGTTATGTTGCTGGTATTTCCTGCCTGTATTCCACACTGTGCTCCGGTTTCCTTCAAACATATGCAGATTTGGGGATTTGGTGCTTCTAAAATGACGCTAGTGTATGCGAGTGCTTGTATTCACCTTTTGATGAGCTGAGGCCTCGTCCAGGGATTGTTTCTCAGTCGTGCCTAATGCATGCTGGAATGGACACATCCCTGGATTGATGGATTTAATCAATAACAATCTTTTTCAGAGATATTGCAGTGTTATCGGAATTTAATAGGTGTTTTAGGCAATTCACAACACAGAGAAGCCGAACATGTTCTCACCGTGATGATATCTCGCACTGCCACCTGTTGGATTCCTCCAGATTTACGTAAAGTACACGTGCAAGTATAAATACTACAACGCTTGCGTAGCAAGGGCGTCTGCTGCAGCATGCGTCGCGTCACGTGAAGTAAAACTCCGGCCTAAGAAAGGGAGGAATAAAACATGACATTAACATTCTATGCAGAAGAAGGTCTGATGAGATCACCACCAAGAGTGACTTAAAAGGACATTTTGTGACAGTTAACAAAAGCTCAGATTTGTTTTCACAGAACAGTTTTCTGCTAAACAGTTATATTCCATCCACATTTTAATTCCTCTGAGGCAAGTGACAAAGCTTTGATGAAGTTCCACTTTTAACATTGAAATAGATCTGAGTATCATCTGCATAAAAACGATAACCCAGTCCAAAGCTACGAATGATATGGCCAAGCATGTAGATACAGAAGAGCAGAGGGCTGAGCACAGAGCCCTGAGGGTCTCCTTGTGTGACTGGTGCTGAGCTGGATCTGCTGTTACCAACACTAGCAGACTCTTGCCTATCGGTCATATAGGACTCAAACCACTACAGGGCAGTGCCAGAGATACACAGAATATTCTCCACTGTGGATAGCTGATTAACGTGATCATCAGTATCAAATGCTAGTAGAATTCATATGCTGGTTTGCCCAGAGTCTGTTGCCATAAATAAGTCATTTGTTACCTGAACCAGAGCAGTTTCACAGTTCTGCTGTGCACATAAACCAGACTGAAAGGGTTCCATCAAATTATCACAAGTTAAGTAATTGGTGAGTTGGGAGGCTACAGCACAATCAAGTGCTTGTGACAGAAAAGGTAAGTGAGAAATAGGCCAAAAATGGTTGAGATTATCGGCATCAAAACCAGACTTTTTTAAAGTTGGGGTTACAAAAGCAATATTCAAAGTAACTGACACAGAGCCAGAGTCAAAGGATGTATTTATTATTGTTGTAACATTCAGGTTTATGTTATGAAGGCAGACTTGACAAGTGTGTACTCATGTAGTAGGCCTCGGTTACAGAGCAGGTTATTAATAAATTAAAATGAAACTGGTGAAACTTTGGAAAAGGAGTGAAAGAAGACAGTGAAGACAGAGAAAATTATAAAAGGAAGATGGTTTTGAATTATTTAGTTTTCAAGCCTTGTTGGCAAGGCTTTTGTAGTGGCAGATTTCACTAATACTCACTACAAACTTTTTAGCAAGTTGTTCCCAGACATATAATCTCATTTGAGAATGATGTCTGGTCCTGCAAAACTAGTGAATGCATGAATGACTTACATGTTAAATATGTGAAAGAGAAATAAAACAAGTTTATTAATTAGTTGTTGTGCAGTGAGTTATCTTTGCTGGATTTCCACAAGTCCCTCCATAATTACCCACAACTGTTTCCTTACTGACAATGTGTGGTGCTCCAGGAGGAAGTGTATTAGGACGTTTTCCACCATTGTCCCCACAACTATTTCAGTTGTGTTTTTGCCCAGGCACAGTCATGGGGCATCTTTATTCTATAAATCAAAAGCTTCAGGGGCACTTGGGATCAAACTGCCAGTCCAAGCAGCACTGGCCCTGAAAGTAAGGGGAAAGTCCATAACATGCAAGGATCTCATGCTTATAGGTGGCATGGACCACGGTGGTGTTTTCTTCAGGATTATAATATGCCCACTGGGCTTCTCCTGTGAGAAATGAGGCAAGTAAATGTGCTATTCTCATGTTGGCCAACGTTGACCAGCACAATGTTGAGTGGTGGCCTGCTCAAAAATCAGAAGATAGGCCCCTACGTTGTCCCATGCCAGTCCTTGATTGTGCACTGGAGCTGAGACACGCTTCTGCCACTGCAAATTCCATCTGTAGTTGGTTGACTTGGTCAGCCAGTTGCTGCAGGGCTTCTGTTAGGTTCACAGGATCATTACTATCACCAACTATGCCAAGTTGTGGACGGTGGAAGGAACACTCTGTGCTCTTACAAAGTGTTGGGGTGCCAGCTAGGTCATACTGAACTAATGCTGCAAACAGCATTCCACGTCTAGAGGTCATTCTCATTCTCAGGTGCTCAATGGTGCTAAAATAAACATAACCTGCCTGTATGGCTAAGGTGAATGAAGCTTTTGTTCAGTGTCAAAAGTTTGGGGAGCTCTTCCCTTTTCTAATGTTCAGGTCCAAATGAGACATGATATTCAGGGGAGTTTCCTTTTTATAGCGGTCCCACCAGAAGGGCTGTGGTCAGTAATCCTCAGGGAGAGTTTCTGTGGGCTGAGGAAGAGAAAAGAGACAAGCCAGTTAGTGGCAACGCCCCCTCACACCCCTTGAGGTGCCCCCAGACATGCACGTGTAACACTGGGTATGGAACCTCTAAGGAACCTCTAGTGATAGTCTGCTGATGGCATATAAGACTGTTGCAGTCTCTTCTGCATTATGGATTTATAGTTAATAGTGAAGATTTTATCTCAGTATTTAATTGGTTAAATTGAAATGCTTTGAGAAGTGGTTGTGAAGCATTCGGGACCACTCCAGTGGAAGCATTAAGGGCTAAAATGGCTGAAATGCCTTAAACTTAAGGAGAGAAAATTAAGTCTAACCTACTGGACGAATTTACAAAAGCAGGAAATGATCAGCATTGGGGTAAACATGATTTGGAGGATTGTAGGGAATATGCATTTAATGATGGGAATAGTTTTGGGTGGATAGTGAAGAAGTATTGAAAGGAATATGGAATTGATTAATTGGTAATCTGGTCAGGGATCCCACCATGGAAATTTAATCAGCCACCCGTTAACAGTGAACTTCTTGAGAACAGGGAAAAACATATGGTGGAAGGCTGTATGCAAATATATACAGATGGTTCTGTGGTACAGTGTATTAGGGGTCTGTGGCATTGGGTGAGTTTTTGGGCTGGGTGGGTGTGCACTGCTGTGGAACTGTGTGACTGTGGGGTGTTCAGTGTGGAAGCAGGCTGATTACTTGTTAATCAACACAATCAGATCAGCCGTTCTTCATCAGCACTCCGCAGGTATTAATTAGGGTGCTGCACCCACGCATGTACAAAGGGGAGCCTGAGAAGACTGAATGGAAAAAATCAGAAAGGAGAAAAAAAATCGGAGTGAAGGTGCATTGAGCAGAGTGTGGAGAACAGGAGTGAGAGCCAATGCAAAGCACAGAAGGCATGGCAGGCGGGAGTTAGCCACGCATGGACAGCGCACATGGGGTAGGATCACTTCTGCTGAGCATCCAGGGAGCAGGAGTGACTAAAAGGCTCTGAATATCATTCTTCAGAAGGCTGTGAGAGAAGGTGGTGGGACTGTGAAGTTCACAGCGCATGTTGGTGTCTCATCTCCACCCTAAATATACTTAATGAGTGAGCTGGAGCTGTGAGGATTAGGTGAGGCACAGAGGCTTTGAGGGGAAGTGGAGTATATGATTTTAACTTCCTGATTTTAACCTGTGTAGAAATGATGTATTCATCTATTTATTTCTGGTTTTAACTCTCAGTCAGAAGAGCACTGTTTTTTATTGGAGATTATTTATTACTCGAAAAGTGCACTGCACTTTGATTGAATGGAATGAAAAGCACAAATCGCTTTGCACCTACCCTTGTTGTTCTGGTGTTCATTGCCCGGTCCATCCTTTGCCTATGCCAGTGTATTATCATGAAGTTTGTGAGAATTACCAGAAATGTTTACCAGGTTCATCTACTCTCACCCTTGAAGATTAACACAACTACACCTAGTGATCCTATCCAGACAAATATTCGAGTGGTGCCGATTACCAGTCACTCCATCATATTCCACATAGAATATCCTCCATAGGGTTCACTATCACCAGCACTAACACACAGGCAGGTGTCCTCACAACACGCAAAAAAACTCAGCTCTTTTGCTTACTGTATATGCCACTTACCAACCAAACAATGTGTTATCTTTACCACAGTTGTTCTAATTATTGAGGAGCAATCTCAATAATCCCTGTGGGCAAGAAAACAGCAATCTTTCCACACTTGGCGACCCTTGTATTATTTCAATCACTCTAGATAAAAGACAAAGTATACAAATACCAAAGCAACGTGGTATTTTTTAATGTCAAATAGAAAATAAAATAGATAGCAAAGTCTGGTGTCACACACGAGTGAGTAGGGGGCAACTGAATGGCTAAATGGAGCATGATACTTCGCAGGGAATAGGTTTGGAAAAGAGCGCTAACTCCTCTCTCTTTTGTTTAGCATGAAAACTTAAGAGCAAACAACCCCATAAGAAGTCACGCACTCGAGTTACCTTCCATGTTTACAAGCACACCCCTGTCCCAGTCTGATGACATCACTTCCGGTTCCACGCTCCTACATCACCCAGACGTCCCTTGGATTTTCCCATCCACCTTTGAACTTAACTTCCTGTCCGTCCATTATATAAATCCTCCTGTTGTACCAACATGTCGTCCTGGCTGTATTCTTTGATGTATACAGAAGTCTTTATTAGACGAGCGGACCACACACTATACGGGGCAGGAAAACCCTAAACCTTTGTAAGAGTGTTGTCTCTTCCTTTCTATTGTTCATACTGGATATAAACAGTCTTAGGAAAGCTTACTGAAAATCAGAAATGTCAAGGTGTGGATGTTTCCCTGAGTGGCTTTTAGTTTAGTGATCGGTGTTCTTCATTGATTACGTCAAGATAAAACAGTCCCATGTGTCTCGATCACTGACGTCGCTTCTTCTCTTATTGCCCTTCTGTCATCATCTCTTTTGGTCCCTCAGATGAGCCATATTTACGTATGTTTAAATGCGCACGTGGGATTCTGGGACATGTGACATTATACATATTTGATTGGCTATCATGTCCTTATGATGAAAGACTTTTATCAGAGTGTTTGGTCTTTTAAGAACCTCCATACTTCTTCCTTTCGCAAGCTTTAAATTAATTCTTTCCTGTGGCGTACAGCCTTTCCCTGGTTATAAACGAACTGAAACAGATTTTGTGGCTCTGTGGTGTGTACTTGCCGTCTTTTCTCTCCACCATTAATTGTAAACATATAAACACAGATGCACTAATATTATAATTTACTAGTTCAGTACAGAAAGAATGTACAAGAAATGATGCTCGCAATGCCTGTAATTAAAGTCCTGCAAATTCAGTTCATCCTGGTTTGTTTGAGCAAAATAATTAAAATTTAATACAATCAGCCCCAGTTCAAAAACAGAAGAGTTTCCATTCCAGGACACCAGCGTTCAAGGATGTTCTGCCAGCTGCGGGCAACACCAGCATCACATGTTCTAAGGACCCATTAACTAATCGTGTGAGTTCAGCAGTCTTCTTGTAAGGAGCAACCTGTCAGGTGGTTTGTCTGTTTATTCAGCTGAATTTGTTGCCATCGTTATTGGGCTTCAGTGAGTAAAAGAATCTAAATCACAAGTGGCAATTATATCTTCTCATTTTGAATCTGTATTATGAAGTTTGAAATCATTTCAATGTTGTAGGCAGGATTTACTAATAGGAAGAGTAGTCTGTTTGTATGAGGTTGTAAGATTTGGAAAAGGAATCCAGTCCTGCTGGGTCCCATCTCATGCAATAGTGTATGGAAATGAAGGAGCTCATTCGATTGCAAAAAATGTGGACATGGATAATAAAGTTGACTTGGATAAAGACGAGAAAAAATCCATAGTTAAGAAGGTATGAATTCAGAAATGTTGAGAGATGTGGAACAGATCCACGCTGGGAAGGTGGTGGTATTATGGACCATGTAGATCTTTTCAGGTTAGACGCATTACAGTATGGGTGGCACAATTCAGGTTTGGTCTCACTGGTTTAGTTAAATCATGTGGATGATATGTGTGAACAGTGTAAGGTTCGAGAAACAGCAGAATACGTGATAATGGAATGTGGTAAATATTCTGTAGAGCAGGAGGGGATGTTTAGAAAAATAATAGGAGATGTTGATATTAGGGATATTCTAGGAGCAAAGAAAGGAAAAGTGAAATTGTGGATAGTATTAGTATTGTTTTGAATTAGCACATGGTTATCAGCGCATGCTACGTAAGTGAATGAATCTGAAATTGCCTGTTCAGCTTCACTTCTGTACTGTAGGTGGCGACAATACACCTTCAAGTTAGTGTGATTGCCATTAAATCAAAGATGTAGAAGAAGAAGAAGAAATCCCTCATTGTTCATTGAATACACTTTAGAGGTGAGTGTTATTAAAGGTGCTTTTGTGGCTCACCTTTCTACAAGGAAGGTTAACAGTAATTATCTTCCTTGCGAGGGAATTCAGATTATATTTTGGCACTTTAGATTAGATTAGATAAATTTTACTGATCCAAGGAGTAATTTAAATGCTGTAATAATGGGACAAAGGGATATTACAAATCTTTGGGGCACCACGAAGGTCAACCCCATATATTCAAAATAAAATGCTTGGTATAGTATGCTTAGAAAAGAATAAGATGTTGAAACAGCGCAAGTCTCCATATGACTGATCAAGATGGCATTTCTTCTGGTGATAAAGTTCTTGGGAAGGAAGAGGCGGATTCAAGTGGATGGAAGATGGAAGTGAAGTCAGAGGTGTCATGGTTGTCAGTCTTCCAGTCTGCAGAGAGAGGAAGAGAAAAGGCATTAGTCGACAGTGCCCTCTGTCGTAATATTACAATTATCTGCGCCCTTAAACTGTCTCCTATTTGTACACGTGTGACAATGTATACACCAGCAGAAACATATAAGACATGGATACAGACTCACAGATAAATAATATTAATCAATCAATCAATAAAACAATCAATAAATGTACATTGTACAGAAGTTTCAAAATGAACTTAAAGAGCATTAGCATTTAGTTTGGGACATTGCGAGGAAACATTGAATGGTCTGATGTCAGCTGGAAGTAAAAACCCCCAGAGACATTTCTTAGCATGCCGTGGAGGAATGAGCCTGTGGCCAAAATTGTTTCAAGAGAATGCCTCCTGCAGGTGATTTTTCATGATGACATTCAATTTTGCTGTTATTCTCTTTTCCACAACAGCTTCCAGTGTATCCAGGGTTCACCCTATGATGAAGCAGGCTTTCCTGATAAGTTTGTTCAGATATTGCACTTCTTTTGAGATCAAGTTGCTTCTCCAGGAGACTGCAGCGTAGAACACCACACTGGCTACTATGGATTTACAGAACATTTCCATCTGCATACTGCATGCATTTAAACACCCGAGTTTCCATAGGAGGTCCAGTCTTCTCTGGCCTTTCAAGTACTTGGCCACTGTGTTGTCAGACCAGTCCAGTTTGTTGTTCATGTGAACCATGTAGCTGTAGCTCTGCACCATTTCCATGTCCTCCCCCAGAATGGTGACTGGTTTCAGAGACTTCTTGGCACACCAGAAGTCCACTACCTGCTCTTTTGTATCACTGAAGTTGAGTTGCAGGTTGTTTGCCATAAGGCAAAGTCCTCCGCTATTCTCCTGCACACCGGCTCACCTTTATTAGTAACATAACCTATGACGGAGGAGTCATCTTTGTGATGTGATGGGCGGCTACCTATGATGGAGGTGTCAAATTTTTGTACGTCCCAAATACTGGTATTGTACTGGACGTCTTTTTGAACTTTTGAAGCCAAGGCCCAGTTGGCCTGGTGTAGGGCGAAGCAAGCTGCTGGAGTAGGCAGTCATGCTGCACAGAAGTGACCTATATCTGGGCAAACTAGTAGGGAGTCTGACCTCCTTTTGAACTCTGTTTGGGCCTCACACCTTTTTTTGCCATTTTTGAATGTGAATCGAAAAAAAACATAAAAAGGTAACTCTGTGCAAAGAGAGCTACCTTATTTATAGAAAGCATTGAGAGATGTGGATGGATTTTTTTGTAACAATTGTGATGCCCAGAATGATTACATACATAAATGTGAGAGAGTATGATTTGTAGCTCTGGTGTCAAGTGCCAATATGGACGGTTTGTTCCTTACATGGCTCTTTTTGGTGGCTCCCTGTGCTTTAAAGAACTGGTTGCCATTGCCAGACTAGATGGAATTCTGTTTGAGCCACTGAGACAAGCTTTTCATTTTTATAGGCACCGCTGCCGCTGGTGATGGAATGCCAGCTCGTACTATGGGTGACTCATGCCTGGATGATGCAGCTTTCCAGTGTCGCTACATAGCCCTCCATTTGAAGTCATTGTCCCCCTTGAAATGGCACACATCTCTTTAAAATTGCCAAGTGATCTTCTCTTCCGCTATGCAGCTGGTGATGAGGGCACATCAGCAGAGGTCTTGACAGCTTTGTTGTCAGATGACACAGAAGGGATGTTGTGTGCTCTACTCTTATGCAGTGCAGCTGAGGTGTTAAATGCTGCACTTCTGTGCAGTAATCTATCGATTGTAAGAGAACAGGCGAACCTCCTTGAGTAGCTGCACATTTGTTTGTCTCTCAGCTGTTTTCCTTCACCAAACTGATGTTGTTAACAGCATTCTATGTCTAGAACTCCATCCATTGCTGATCTGCAACACCTTTATGATCTGCTTTGTCTTTTGCTTGCATAGTTTCACCACCAGCCCTGTTTCACACTGCTCACCTAGGGTCAGGGGCAACTCGATCTGCCAGACTTCTCCCAGCTCCATGAGCCTGAAGCTTTGCTGGCATCCATGTACCCAGGCCAATAAGCCTTAGTATATGGAGAAGCAGTGGTGGAGCTGCAGGGGTGGAAGTCTCTCAGCTGTCTTCTCCTTATACTGATGCTGCAAATGCTATTATAGATAGCAGATCTTAACCTCAGGACTCTCCAGCAACTCCTCAGAAGAGGCATACAATCTATTGCAGGTCTTTGCAGAACTTTGTGCTTTGCAAATTTGGCCTGTAAGTCTTCTCGCCCACCTTCCGAAACCAATATAGTGCCATCACCAAGTGCCAGAATGGATTTTTTGCTGTTTATATGGCTCTAATAGGTGACTCGCTACTCTTAAATAGACTTCTGCTGAACTAGACATTGTTGGCTTGCCATGTGTATAGGCGCTCCTGCTACTGCCTCTGAAGCTACTCATTTACATGATGGATGCCATACTACGGGTGTCTCATCCCTGGCTGATGCAACTTGTTTAGAGCCATTACAATATATAAGTGGATAATGATTTGCAGGATATTAAAGATAAATTGCTTAGTCTCTTCCTTCCTGACCAGAATCAAAGATTTGGAAGAAGATATTTTTAACCTACCTGATTCTGCAGCTATATGCCAAATGGTGGCCAGATATGCACCTAGGAAAGCTGAAACAAGCCAGAAAACTAAGGCACCTGCTGTTATCTCCAAATTTAAATGTTCAGTCATCACACCCAAGTCTCCCATTTATGCATCTGAATTTTTTGAGGTACCTGCTTTGCTATTTTTTGCAGATTATTTAAACCCATCTACATTTTCATATGCTGTTTACATCATGTAAGCACCAATTGTGTTTTCTACTGCTGCCTCCATGAAGCCACCCTCTCCTATTTGTGCTGCTTGTATTGTTTCTGGAACATCCACTCTATTGTTTTGTGCTTTATAATTTAATCCACACACTTCAGTTCACATTTCAGTCACTTTTGAATCTCCCATATCTGTCTTTGTTGCATGGTCAACTGATCTCTTATCTTGAGTTACTTTTTGTGCGAAATTGAATTGGCCCTGGAAGCTATTTTACTTGATGAGTCTGGGCCTTCAGCTTTTGCTTCTAAATTACACTTTACATTCCCATGAGGAAGAACTATAGGTGCCTGCTTCGTTGCCCGAGCATCCTGAGACTGTTGCATCCTTAAAATGTGCTGCTTCTGTGGGCTGCCAAGAGGTTGCTTCTGCCCTGCAGCTGCCCTGTGTACTGAGATGGCATCAATACTGATGGACCATGACAGCCAAGAGGCTCATCTTTTAGCATTTTCCCCACAGTCTAGTCGCCCACGCGAGGAGGTGCCCTGCCTACTGTCTCATGTGATCTGCTGGGCCAACATCTTCCTGCCTATTTTCCTGCGCCAAAATATGAATGTTTTGTTATTTTGAGCTGTTTTTGGCTATAGTTTGGGGTCCTTGGACACCACCCCTTGAGATGTGGGCTATACTAATTTTTAGCCAAGGTTTTTTTCCCTGACTTATGTTTATATTCATTTTCTATTTTCTTCATTTTTCAGTTTGGATCATTTATTATGGTTATTTTTGCAAATATTTTTCTATTCAGTTATGATTAAATCAATATGTTTATTGTTTATGTTATATTTAGATTACAGGGGGTCCTCGGGTTATGACACAGTTCCGTTCCTACAACAGTGATGTAACTCGAATTTTGGTGTAAGTCGAAACACACCCTAGCCTAAGTCACTTACCTATCCTAACACATTTGCAAAATCATAATCTAGAACATTAAAACAAAACTAAGCCACAGAAAAAGGAAAAGGGCCTAAATATACTGTACTGTACACTATACTGTAGGAACAGAAAAAATGAGCATAAAAAAATCCTTACCTTTATTCCTTCTCACGTCTTAATTTTTTAAAGTTTTTATGGGAGTGAGCGTTGTAAACTCGAAACGTTGTACTGTATGTCGAGACGTTGTAACCCGAGGACCCCCTGTATCTATGTACTGTTTATAAATTTCTTTATGTTCCCAGTGTTTTGTGTTTGTTGCCTCAAGAGGTGGGCCAGGGCCACCTGTCAATTAATGTTGAGGGAACTGCCCCAGGCCTTATAAAGACTGATGGGATTTGCAACCCCTCATTTTTCATTGAATATGCTTTTGCTTTTGTTAACAGTGTTGTTTCAGATCAAATCATTTCATTGTTCCTTGCTGATTATTTTGATCTTTTTGCTTCAGTTTATTGGTTTTCTTTGTTGGATTACAATTTGGGATTTGTATGTTTTCAGTCTGCCTTGTTAGCAACTGCTTTTGCCACTTTTGTCCTATTTTCAGCACTTTGTTATATTTTGTTATTTTTTATTAATAAAACTCTTTTTATAAAAAAATCTTTTACGGTGCACTTCTCTACAAGCTAGGCTTATGTTAATTCTTTTCGTTGTGTACGATTTCAGATTATATTTTGTGAGACTATATATATGTATATATACATATATAGGGTGGTGCAGATCTAATTATGCAATTTTCATTACGCTATAACTTTAAGTTTATTACATAGAAAATCACCCGAAAAATCCCGGACCATCGAGAAGTGTGCGAACTGACGACATGAAGAATCGTCTTTGTGTCGAACAGGAATCGTCCCTGCATAAATCAAAGTCATTCAGACGATCTGGATCTGCATAATTAGATCTGGACCACCCTGTATATATATATATTGTGACAGATAGGGGGCTCTGTCATACCCTTGAACCCTCAGACCAGACGCCAGACACCAGATAAAAGTCCAAATTTTGGATTTATTACAATAACTAGCAAAATACCTGCGCTTCGCAGCGGCGAAGTACTGCCTTAAAATTTTTATTAAGAAGAAAATTAAACCTTTTTAAACTGAGGGAAAATATACCAATAATTATTTGTTAAGGATCTCTTTGTATACCATGTTGTCAGTTCGGCCCTCCGGTTGTAATATGACCAAGCTGTGCGCTGAGCTTACTCTTGAGCATGTAACTTACAGTTGGCCATGTGAACAGTAATCTTGTTTCAAATCTCACAGCTTGGATTGCTGCTGTCATAATCGGTTTGAGTTTCATGGTTTGTTTCAATTACGACAGTATTTGTAGGACTTGTGTTGAAGTGACATTTGGCATCTGTCAAGCGTTGTAAGTATACAACCGGTTTCATCGATAACTTCTCATCCAGCTTTTGAGAGTTTAAACATTCATAAACATCAAAGTGTCCACTACTGAAATCGTCACCTGTCAATCTAAGATGTTTAAGAGGCATTGGCGGTTGTCGAAAGGTGTCAAATATTTGGCCATTTCGGTGCACTTGAAAGCGACAACCAAACAATTCAGTGGCAGCCATCAACTCACATGCAGATCCAGAGGTGAAGGGCTTAAGCATTTCACTCTTATAGTGCTCCTGTGTAGTATAATTATCTCCTGTACCGTCCTCAGTCCACACCTTGAACCTGTCCCAGTCATTCAATACATAAGACACAATGTTCCTCCGGATATCAAGAGTGAGCCTGATATGGCCGTGCAATATGTAACACAGAGAATGGAAAAGGTAGGTGCCATCTCCGGGCATGGAAACCACTCGGTAAGTGACAGTTCTTTGATCGATAGTGATCACCTCGATAGACATGTTAATGGGGGTACGGTTGGAATGATAAAGGAAATGGGTACCTGAACAATGTAAAGTAAGTTTAAAATACCTACACAATAACTATAATTGTAAAAAATGAACAATAAAACAGAGGAGAAGCCATGGATTAAATAAAAAGCCTGTAGTTATCAGCAGGGAGACGTGAATCCCATGGCGAAGCAAGGAAGGGAATGTAGAGACTGGAGCGACGGACGGCCTTATATAGGCAGGCAGCCAACAACGTGGGAGGCGTTGGGATGGGGCACCCTGCACTCCACAATACTTATAAATAATAATAATACACAATAACAATAACAATCCTCCTCTTCCAGATGCGTTGAGGAGTTCCTTTGTATCTTGTGTGATGGGTGGCCACGGCCATTACCCGGCTTGGATGCCAGCTGGATGGAAGGACCGGGGGAGAAAGCATCTGCTACTACTTCCTGGGAGGCTAGAGTGCAGCCCTCCTGGGTGGCTGTGGCACCATGGATTCCAACAGGGCATGTTGGGAGTTGTTGGGTCCCATGGGGGCCACCAGGGGAAGCTGCAGAGCCATACCCTGAACTTCCATCACACTTGGGAGTGATTCCAGGTAATGCTAATGAGCCACCTGTAGCACTCTCAGGAGCAACATAAAAGGGGCCGCCTTACTACATTCAAGGAGCTGAGTCGGGAGGAAGTGAACAAAGCTTGTTGGGAGAGGAGTGGAGGCGGAAGAGAAGGAAAGGAATGTGCTTTGGTGCTTATTTTTATTGTACTGCTGTGGGAAACAAGGGAAAAGTGCTTCCCCACAGAAATAAAAGTGTGTTGTGTCTCTGCCTGTCTGTCTCAGGTTAGGGCGGCTGTACACGCCCTGGTGGTCCACACTTGATCCCATGTAACCTAAAGAAGCCTTTGAGAGGCATTGTTTCAGTTCATTATAAGGCCACTGGGTGTTATCTTTTTGTTGGACATTAGATGTAAACAGGGACAACATATATCTTGATCCATCATCCACTCACATGTATCAAATCTCCTAGATTTACCACTGTTTATAAAATATTGTACTTTATAACTTCTCCTCACCTTCCCTTATACATTTACAAACTCAGGCAAATATATAGAGTAAAAGGACAAAAGGAGTTAAGTTACAATTTAATAATGTATTATTGATAATATTAATAAAATAATAATAAGAAGAAAGCAGAATACATGTGAATATTGGCAACCATACAACCTGATAAATGCTAGATGTGTAGTTTCAGGGCAGCACAAAGACTTGTAGTTACTCAAATGTCTCTGGTCAGTTCATCATTTCTAGTCAGCATGTCTCAGTTTGGCTGCAGAGTTCTGCTCCGTATCATTGTGTTCTTTTCATGGTCAGTGTGTGAGAGAGACAGGAAGAGAGGGGTAAAGCGATCAGATTTATACATTCATTCTCTGTCCAAAGGGCATTGTGGTACCATTTGTTGAGATGAAGCCCGCCAGCTGCTGTAGGTTTATGGCATTCATTCTGGGGTTGACTTATTAAGAATGCCTTTCCGATAATCCCACTTGCCAAACTGGTTTTAGGCACCTCGCCCAACCCTGCAATAAAAATCACATCTGGAATCAGTCCTAAAGACTGGGGGTTGATTAGACAGACTTCAAGGCACTGCTGCTCTCATCAATGAAACAAAACATTTCTCCTGAAACACTAACATTGCATTTGCTTTGTCTGACTTACAAATAAAGACGTACAAAATATTTATTAACTAATAAACAAAATATCACTCCACAGATGGCTCATCACAAGGCAGAAAAAACACAGGGTTAAATGCAAAAAGGCAAGTCAGATTATTTTAGCAAGGCCCAATACATAAAACCAAACACCACTGTAAAAAAAAAAACATGCAAGAAATCCTAACTCCCTAGGGAGATTTTCAGACTAGCTCTCATACGCAAGGTCTTTTAGAATACCCATAGACTTAGCAAGAAAGAGAGGGCACCACCATCTTAAACAATGACTGTCTGATGATGTAGTACATAGCAACTTCCAACTGCTGCACAGTAGCAAAAAGACATCTTTTCTAATGACAAAACAGCACGACATGGTGGCGTCCAAGAGAAAATAAAATGAGGATTTCAAAATAAGACAGGAACAATTAATAACGAATGCAAAAATAAAAGAAAAATGTGTTCTGTAAACACTCAAAGCTTTAGAAATGGTTTTATACCCTTGCTTTGATTTATGTCTCACCACAGTTTGATTGTGGAGATCTACAGAGAGTTCTTTGGAATTCATGGCTTGATTTTTTCAATTTTGGACTTTATACACCCCTGTACTCGTGTGCCTTTTTAAACAATGTCCAACCATAGATGGACTCCAATCAAGTTCTAGTCTCAAGGAGAATTAAACCAAACAAGATGTACCTGAGCACAATTTGGAGTGTCATAGTAAAGGGTCTAAATACTTATATGCACAAGAGATTTCAGTCAGTGATTTTTAATAAATTTGCAAACCTTTCTGAAAACATTACTTATTATTGAGTGTAGATTGGTGGGCAAAATGGAAAATGCTCATCCATCCATTCATTATCCAACCCGCTATATCCTAACTACAAGGTCACGGGGGTCTGCAGGAGCCAATCCCAGCCAACACAGGGCACAAGGCTAGAAACAAACCCCGGGAAGGGTGCCAGCCCACTACAGGGCACACACTCACCCACACACCAAGCACTAGGGACAATTTAGGATCGCCAATCTAGCTAACCTGCATGTCTTTGGACTGTGAGAGGAAACCCACGCAGACACAGGGAGAACATGCAAACTCCATGCAGACATGGGGAGAACATGCAAACTCCGGTCTCCTAACTGCAAGGAAGCAACGCTACCACTGCGCCACCCAAATGGAAAATGTATCAATTTAAAATCAAATTTACAATATAATATAGCATGCAAAAGTGAAGGGTCCTGAATACTTCCTGAGTCCACTGTATGCACAGATCTCAATCCTGCCTCAGATTTCTTATTTTTTAAACAGATAGATAGATAGATAGATAGATAGATAGATAGATAGATAGATAGATAGATAGATAGATAGATAATTCAGTTAATACCTAGCTATGAACAATGTTTCCATTGTATGTACTGTAAATTATGTCTTAATATAATAAATGACATAACATTATATCATTTTGCCATTGTTGGTTATAGCTTGTTGTGGTCGTCCAAGGGAATGACAAGTTTAAACAAGGATAAATTTTGGGGCATCAACCCGGCCATCCCCATTTACTTAACAGTGTAAACAAAAATAATGCTTGATGGCATGAAATGAAACAAAAACTGTCGCCACTAGAATGTTGTGACTGCAACAACAATAGCAATTTCATCTACTGTTGGATGTTTGAGGAGCTCCTTTGCTCTGGTCAATCAGGAAAGAAGTGATGCCTCCTTCCGGGTGAGCACATTTTTATGGCCCAGGCAATGGAAGGGATGGAGTCAGTTTCCCTTATTGGGCATTTTCTTGGCACTGCAAGGGAATTGTTAATTTATATTTAAAACTAGGGGGCTTTGCCCCCTGCTCGCTTTGCTCGCTAACCCCCGGATACAAACTTTTAAGATTTTTTGTTTCTTTGAATTGTTGCTATTTCATTAGTTTCACTTTTATTTCAGAACTTCTGTAAAAACAATATCTGGAATCTTGCGATTCCCAATATGCTGAATCTTTTTAATGAGGTCAGTGAGACGTGTTTAATGACTTTGTACCATAAGTCAGGATAGGTTTCTCTGTTTGGAATTTCAGCACAGACAAAACGATCTTCATCATCAGCAGTTAATCATTTTTTTTACAAAGTAACCAATAAATGTATGTGCGGTAAACTCCGTTTTTGAAATTCTCAAGATTCAAGATTCTTTATTCACATGCATAGTTATACAGGACAACATGCAGTGAAATGCATCCTGATCCACGTATCAAAAACTGTACAAAGTTAGAAGAATATCAGTTAGATTAGCAAAAAGTCATAGATTGAAAGATAACAGTATATACTGTTAAGTAAAATTATGTGACTACAGTAGAATTAAGTGTTTAGGTGCAATAGGGCAGTGATTATTGTGCAAAACCAAAGTTAGACAGGTGCATAGCTAAATGAGGCAGCTTGTTTGTGCTACTGCAATCTTTACTTTCTTTTTTTTATACTTTCTAATTTTCCTACTTTCATATCCTTTAACTTTCTTCACATGTGTATTGTGCCAACAGTTTTTTTTGGAGCCTTTCGAATTCCACTGCTTTCATAATCTCTAACCTGTTTTGCATGTGTTTAGCGCCAACGTTTGTGAACATCTTTATGAAGTTCTACTTTTTCTTTTGCCCTGTCTTTTAATTCTGAGCCAGATTGGACGTGCTTTTTTTCAATTCCACTTGTTCTGGGCTGATAATTACTTTCCTAATTTTCTGAATTTGCACCTTGATTCTTCTTTTTCGCTCTTCTTTTCTCCAGCGCTTTTGAGTCTCTTTTCTTCATGCTGCTTTCTTCTTCACTTAGTCGTCGACGTTTCATTTATAACATACTGTCTTTATACGGTGTGACAGATTAAGGGTTAGCTCGCACCCTTGTACCCTCAGACTACACGTCAGACACCAGGTAAAAGTCCAATAATGATATTTATTACAATAATAATTTGCACAAAGCACCCTCCACTCCCAAATACTCCAATAACAATAAAAAATCACAAATAACAAATCCTCCAACCTCCCAGACGCTTAGCCACCCTGCCTCCCAACTCAGCTCGTCTGTCTGGGATCTCCCAGAGTCCTTTATACTCCTCGACCCGGAAGTGTTTGTCCCTCAGTCCATGTGACTTTCTATCACTTCCGGGTCAGGTAAAAACTTCTCTTTTTCTTCATCCCAGAAGCACGTCATTTCTTCTGTCCATGTGAGTGGGACGTACTTCCGCAGTGTAGGGAAAATAGTCCCTGGGCCTCCCTGCAGCGACTCCTGGTGGCCCCCATGGTATCCAGTAGGGCTGTGCATTTAAAGACCACTGTCCATAATTCCCTGCTGGCATTTGGGGCACCTCTACGCTGCAAGGAGGGCTCCATCTGGCGGCCTGGAGGTACTGGCCGGGGTACATGGCCGGCCATATCTTACAACGCTTTATATGCGCTGAGAGCCCTGGATCTGTGTGTGCTCAAATCCTTTAGACGACTGAATGTTTTGCTCCCTCTTGGCTTATTTGATATTGATTGTAAGTAGGGGATGTCTTGCAAGAATCTCAAGTTCCATGTCATCGCGAGATGGTCCTGGGTCAATCTCTTGGCACAAGTCTCATGTTTAAGGTCCCCGCGAGACGCTCTGTGGCCAATCTCTTTCATCTTGCAGTTTCTTTTAAATGTCTCGACGCCCTGGTGTTTCTCTCCAGGATTTTTTTTATAATAGAGGGAGATTATAATGGAGAGTATTTAGCTGTATCATATTTAAAACTTAAGTTGCTCCATTTAGTCTTACCTGCTTTTATATTTCTCTGTATTTCTTATCCTTTACTGTCTTGTGCATAATAGAACCAGGCTGACATTTCACTACGCATTGTACATAACAGTATATTTGACAAATAAAGAAGTCTGGAGCCTTTTTTGTTAGTTGCATATTTCACAATCTGCACTGAATCAGATTGCTGACAACAACAAGAAGGCATAGAATACCATGAAGGTTTGATAATGGGTCCATCATTGCCGAAGATCCATACATTACAAGGTCTACCAAGAGTCACTGTAGGATACATAAAAGTTACAGCAAATGGGAGAGGCTTAATAATTGCTACACAAAACAACTGCTACAATTAATAAAGAGCAACATGGAAATGCTATATGAAGCCTTAACAGCAGCTGCAAGAACTGTAGGCTATATTATTATTATTTTTTAATATAGCTCTTCCCTTGAGGTGATCAACTCTCATGACCAGTCCTGTTATACTGGTTCAAACACAGTCCCTTGACTGATGTTACTCGATTATGTTGACCTCCTCTGCAAGTCACTTTGGATAAAAGCATCTGCTAAGCAAATAAATGTACAGTAAATGTAAAATGATGTGGCTTACATCTTTTGTTTAAATTCCATGACTGAAAGAAGCCCCTCTACTGTTAGTAGGCAGGTCATTGCAGTTTAGGGGTCCCATAGCTCTACCTTCTACTGGACTTTTATTTGTCCTTTCAGTTTTAAGTAGGCCGGAATCTTGAGACTGCAATGTACAGTGGGATGAAAAAGTATTTGACCCCCTCTGGAAAGCCACCGTATTTCCATCTTACATCATAACAGCCTATAAAAATCACAAATGCAGAGTCTCACATTGAACTTATTTCTCTGTGTACATATTTTGAAACATTTAGAGCTTGGTGAACCAAACAAATGCAAATTGACAGTCATGTTGTGAAAAATGCAGTTGAAAAAGTAATCAACCGCTTCACATGACACCCAGTCAATACTTTGCGGCAATAACTGCTTGCAATTGCTTTGGATAGCCATCTACAAGCTTACCACATCTGGATGGAGGCAATTTTTCCGATTCTTCCTTGCAGAACTGCCGCAACTGGGCAAAGTTTGGAGGCTTTTGTTTGTCAACTGCAATTTTAAGATCTCGCCACAAATTTTCAGTCGGATTTAGATCTGGACTCTGGCTAGGCCACTGCAAAGCCTGGATCTTCTTTTTGTCAAACCATGCTTTGGTTACTTTTGCACAGTGTTTCGTGGTCATTGTCCTGCGAGTCCTAATTTCATGGCTGACGTTTGAAGGATTTCTTCCAAACTTCCTACTATCCATTCCTCCTTCTGTACAGACAAGGGACCCAATGCCTGCCCTAGAGAAGCAGCCTTAAAGCATGATGCTCCCCCCACCATGCTTGATGGTAGGTATGGTGTTTGCCAGATCATTGGCAGTCCCTTCCATCCGCCGGACAAACGCCTTTGTGTTGAGGCCAAAAAGTTCAATTTTGGTCTCATCAGACCAAAGTACATGACTCCAGAATGCAGGACTCTTTCAAGATAAGATGTCTGTTAGCTTTCAGATGATAGTTTTTTAGTAGTGGCTTTTTTCTGGCAACTCTGCCCTACAGCCCTTCCCTGTGCAAAACCTTCGA
Source organism: Polypterus senegalus (assembly GCF_016835505.1). Classification (NCBI taxonomy): domain Eukaryota; kingdom Metazoa; phylum Chordata; class Cladistia; order Polypteriformes; family Polypteridae; genus Polypterus; species Polypterus senegalus. Next base: position 132,026,981 of record NC_053165.1, read on the forward strand.
TATTGTAGTCTTGTGCACATCCACTCCAGCTGCACATACTGAGTTTTGCAGGTCACTGAGAGTCACCTTAGGATTTGCTCTTACTTCTCTGACTAGTTTTCTTGACATTTTCTTTGTTATTTTAACAGTGCGGCCTGATCTAGGCTGGTTCACTATGCTTCCAGTTGTCTTCCACTTCGCTATGATGGCCTTCACAGTGGACACACTGAGGCTAAAGAGCTTGGCAATCTTCTTGGCACCATTGCCATCTTTAAACTTCTTAATGACAGTCGTTCTCAAGTCATTAGAAAGTCACCAAATAAGCCATTTGTACTGATTTCTCAGTTGCATGTTCCTAAGAACTGGCCTAAATAATCACTTATAGACCAGTCATCAAGCTAGAGGATTCATTGTTTGATTGTTTACACCCGTTTTTATTACCCTTATTGCATTGTTAACAATCATACAGTCTCCAAGCTCTTAGGGTTGAATACTAATTCAACAGCAGATTTCACGGATATGTTCTTTATCGTTGCAGCATAATTTGATTTTCAGGATTTTTTTGTGAAAATGATTTGCCCAAGCGGCCCTCATTTATATGTAACAGTATGACACTAAAGATGCATTTTCAAAGAAAAATATTACAGGAAATTAAACTTTGTCAGGGGGGAGGGTCGAATACTTTTTCAACCCACTGTACATCGTGGAAAATATGCAATGAATAAAAAAGACAGGACTAAACCATTTACAATTCAACATGCAAGAAGTAGAAATTTAAAACTGGCTCAAAATTGAAAGCGATGGACTGATTTATGAAGCAGAGGTATATGGTTGTACTTTCAACTTTTAGGTATGATCCTTGGTGCCCTGGTTTGAATTAAACATTTTGAAGAGCCAGACCATATAGCATTATCATTCTCAGTTTGCTCGAGCCAAATGAATCAAGAGTATGAAACTGTTGTTCCATCTGATTGTGGCAGAAGTTGTCAGGGTAGGCTTCATCTCCCTGTATGAGTAATTAAATTAAGAAAACTGACAGATTTTAGTAATACCCAAGAAAAAGGGGGGTCTTGTTCAGAAAGCGGACACAACTTGAGACGGCCTTCCCCTCGCCAAAACATTAACCTTAAGGTCAATAAAATTGGTCCCTGATGTTAAGTCACTATTTTGGGGCTAAATGATAACAGAAATGTGAAACCTATTTATATACATAATCTTAATTATTGTGAAACAACCAAGTGGCGTCCGCTTTCTGAACAAGAGCAGAAAAGGGTAATAAAGAGTAAAATAAAACAAATTTACTGTAACAGTATTCACGTTATGTAAAAATGTCTGATAGGAATCGAGGAAGAGTAAGAAGTTAACAACCATCGGATAACGTGGATAAATGAATGTGAAATTATGCAGCGTTATTTTCTCTTTTTACGCGTGTATTTTTTTCCCGGCAGCTGGCCTCTTCGTGAAAATATAAAGAAAAATATAAACAACCATCGTTCCTAATTCTTAAGCCCTCTACTAGCTAGACGTTATTATTTGAACTCGGGCTGTATTTGTTGCTCATTAATAACTCAGATACGACACCTCAAGCCTTGCGAGTGAAATTAATTCATTATTCAGCGACACAGGGGACTGAGAAGGCACTTCTCTTCCAAAGACGAAGAAGGATAGTTCATTCTAATTAGAACTTAGCTATTGCACAATTTGTCGGTTTTGGCCGACTGCCACAAAATTTGATGTATAATTAAAAAGCCGGCTTTAATTAAAGTGATGAGGAAAGTCAAGCGCCATATTGATAGGAATTTTCCCCATTCATTCAAGTCGAAACCAAATAATAGGGTATGATGTATAATTATAAAAAATACTCTTTGCAAATTAGTATTATCCACAATAAAGACATTTTATAAACTTTATTCTAAAATTATAAAAAGTAATATTTCAGCAAATACATGTCATTTTTACCTTTTGTATACAAATTATATCCAGGCTTTGATGTAGTTTCCCCCTATTTTGCAGTGTTTTCTTGTGATCCGCGTACTTCGCTTCGTGGTCGTGTCTTCCGGGTATTATGGGGCTATTCCTAAACACGGTAGCGTTTTTCCCGTAGTGGTAAAGCGGTGTGTACCTTGCATCTTACGCATACGGCGTTACGGACACCTTGGCTGCCAGAAAGGGGGCCCGGGCGCGCCGTATCCGCTGTGCGCTTTTCAGTCGAGCGAGTGGAGTTCTGAGTTTGACGTAAGCAAGACCCTCGAAGCTTTAGACGTGGCGGCCCCACAGAAGCACACCTACTCCCAAAGGCTGAAATTGGTTCGTACTTCATTTTCATATATGCATAGTAAGGCATTCTCTGAGAACTTCAGAGACACAGGTGTCGGAGTGTCTAAGTGCACCCAGCCCATACACCTCTGAAATATGGTGTAATGTTAATAAATATTAATAAGTATCGTTCAATGATAAACAGTTAAAGCACGCGGTTCCTGTTGTTTTTATTCTCCAAGATATTAAGTGTGTAACGCGTGGGAAAGTGAGAGTCCAGACAACTGATTTTCTGAGGTCAGTCGGTCAGAATGTTGCGATCGGAGTTACAGGACTGTGCGTGGAGCTCCATTCACATCTATTTTTGTTGGGTGCATTACTGTGGAGTTGGTTGGGTACTTCAACTCCGGTCTCCTGCAGTTTTCAAGGGAGTTTTTGCCCTTTTGATGCATAAAGACTATTGGAAGTTCGAGAAAATGTAACCTCAAAGCTAGGCTGTTGTAAACTCGGTTCCAGTCACCCGGGTGTGCAGGTCCTCGTTTCATCCAACCCCTGCCTTTGGCTGGACTCTTTAGGAACGCCGAGTGGTATTTCTACGTTGATTCTAAACGCGATGCTGTCCCTTTTCGTGGGCGTTTAACACGTTTTGCATCTGATGCGACTTTAGATCCAGTGAAGTAATATAAATAAACGCATTTCGTTAGGTGTGTTTTGGTTGTTTCATCCGCACCTGGGCAAAGAGCACAAAGGTGTGGATAGATTCCGAAATACCAACTTCATCATACTCCTTCATTGATGTGTACTCTTCTCAGCCTGGTCTTAATTCGCACTAAATGGATAGAATTAAGGGAACACATTCAAAGGCAAAAGTATAGAAAATTGAATACAAGGGTTCAAAAAATCATCCTTAATATTAAAAGCTATGGAAAATATCAAATGCTGCAGTGCCATTCAGACCACAGTGTAAGGACAGAAAAGGGTTTGTTAATTATACCTACCAGGAAGCTAATGTGCGTTAAAAGTTGTAAATAAAGCGCCATAAAATCGATTGCAACGAAAGGCTGCAGTCAATAAGAGCCATAAATGACACAAATAATTGAAATGGACTCCATGATCTCTTCATATGCCAGTTTGGGTAAAGCAGTGCTTTGTTTCAAACTTGTCGCAATCTTTGCTTCTGAAGACTTTCAGGCACCACTGATAGGGTCACGAGCACCTTTTATAAGTAGATTCCCAGTTTAGGCTTAATTTATATTATTTTTTGAAACGCAGTGTTTGTGTGCTTTTTGTCTACACATATTAGTCTGTTATCTCTGAAATCTGAGTGTATATTTTTAACTTAGATAGGATTTTGTTGGCCTTTATGTATACATTCAGTTTTGGGTTTTATGATCAAATTGTTGTCTTAAATGTTAAGTTACACAAAGTTTATCGACTTGTGTGCAGTCAAAGCATTTGGGCATTCAAAAATATGGACATTTCAGAAAGGAGTTTTATATTTTATTTATTGGTATGTAGCCACTTGTGTGCATGCATCTGTGCTTCTGTGCTCAGCCTTACTGAAAATGCATGCTTTGTTGTTGTGAAGGCTAAAATCAAGACCCATCAAATTGATTCTTCATCATAAGATGTTTTAAAGGATGCCTTTTGTTTTTGCAAATGTGTTAGAAGCACAGAAGTGCAGACAGCTGTCTTAGCATGAATAATGGATGCATTTCCACTGTGCCACATATCCTCCAATTTAAAGTTCCAGAGTGGGCAAGAATTTTTAAAAATTTTGTATAATGTGCTTAATACTTTAACTTGAGAGCACAATATCATATGGCAGATGTGAAGAAATAACTTTGACTTAAAAATATAAAGCTTTTCCTTTAACCTGCAATAGTTTAATGAAAAATGCTATGATTCACAATTCAAATATTTGTATATATTGTGTGTATAATATATATCAGTGCTTGAATTTCATCTGTTATTGAAAAATCCTAGACAAAAAAAATCCTTAATAAAGCAAAGAAATCCCACTGCACTTTCCAGGCAAAAAACAAAAACAAACTTTTATTCAAATATGGAGTTAGTTCATGTAAGCTGACATAGTCCAGTGACAAGATCATCAAGTCTGACACATCCCATGACTAGAGGTCACATATTGTGAAATCTGCTTTAAAGAGTCAAAGCATCTTGACCTGTGATGTCATGAATCGAGGAGCTAGGAGTGTGCGATATACCAGGTATCTGGTATACTGGATCAAAATACTTCTGGTAACTTAAGGAGAATTTTGTGCTTTTAGACTTCCACTTTATAACGCTATGGAGTCAGACTGGCACACATAAAGCAAACTATTGTCTCTCTCTGACCCAAGCACACTCCATTTGTTCTTCCAGTGAGCACAGAGGCTTGGGGGTTGAGTCTTTTTCCACCATCTTCTTTAGGTGCTTTTTGCTGGCTTGAGGTGAGAGAGTTCACCTTCAATATGCGTTTTGGTCTGATTTGTTTTTCTGTGGCAGTGTGGTAATCAAAAGTTTGTTCATTTATTTCAATGAGTTCTTCCATATTCTTCCATGACTGCTTCTTCAATAGCATATGTAAGTACGTGAACTAAGTATTCAGTCGCTATAGTCTCAAGAATAAAGTTTGAAGTGCATTGGGAACACAGTACATGTACATATTCAAGCACCTGTGGACTTTTTTCTTTTCTAAGTAGTCTCCTTAAATTGTCCATCCATCATCAGAACTTTTGTGTTCTAGGGTTATAGCAACCTGGAGCCCACTAATGCAGCATAAGCAGTAAGTTAAAGCCCATACTAAGGCATGGTGCCAGGTCATTGAAGTGCACAATTATATTTACATTCGCCAATCAACCTAACCGGCATAATTTTGGGATTTTAGAGTAAAACACCTCCAGACATATGGAGAATAGGCAGACTTGCACTGTGTAGCATTCGGCATTCTAAAGTTGTGTTAAATTTACAGTGTTTATAACCTTGTTTCTGCTCGGTGACTATATTTACTAAATTCCTTTGTCATAATTGAAACTAAGTGTGTAACATCCCATTTTAGAAAGTTTAACTACTGCTTGATGAGATATATATATATATAAAATAAAAAATGTGATCTAAACTGCCAATGTACTGTACTGTATATTGAAAGGCTATGGGAGCTATAAGAATAACCACAGTGCAGACATATTTTGTCTGTTATTCAAACAATATCTTTATAAAAATGTTTATGGTACATCTTATATCAACTGTATTTCAGCTTATGTATTTCATCCACTTTAATTTTTTTTCTTTAAGGTGCAACATTGTGCTACCAAAGTGCTTCAAGATGTGGCATAAAGCTTTCTTGGCTGCGCTGCTAGCTTTGAGTATAGGCTACTACTATCAGATGCATCCAGAATTTCCAGAACTTGCCAAGCAATATATCTATACCCTGATTCAGCCCTTTTCTGCCCATATCTCATCTCTTCAAGTCAACAGTCATACGGCCTCCTCTGAACTGACCATCTCATTGGCTTGGGAAGCTCTAATCACCAGCCCCTTAAAACAGTGGAGCAAAATAGCTGTTGGGTAAGCAAGTCAGACAATTGTATGAAGACCTCTGTTGTCATTTTGAAAGTGCCCCTAAGTTGTTGTTTAAAATCCTTTCTCAAATTGAGCATCTACTATATATTTTGAAGTGCGATTGAATGACATCACTGGTTGCTTATGTTAAAATAAGATGCAGTTCTATGCAAAATTAAAAATTAACCAACTCAATATACAATACTGTATATGACACCATCACAACATTTTATACAGTAGTTTTGAAATAATGTATTGCACAATACAAAATTTACAAAATAATATAGTAAAGTTAAGGTGCATTCCTACCCAGTAATATATCAATTCCTTATAAAATAAACCCAAAAACATATTGTTTGTTTTTGTTTATTTTATAAGGACTTGATATATTACTGAGTGGGAGTGCAATTCTGTTTTGCTATATTGTTTTATATATTTTAGTTTTGTGCAATATACTGTATATTTTTTATAACTACTGTAGTAAAACACTGTATTGTCTAATTGTATTTATCTGTTATGTGCAGTATATGAATGTAACACCAAGATAAATTCCTAGAAGCTGTATTGCCTGTCAATAATGTTCAAGTTCATAAAGTTTGGACACCTCTGGCTAAATTACTTAGTTTTGTAACATTTGAAGTAAACCATAGTAAATCCAATTTTGACATAATAAAGTAAACAGTGGAATTTTTATTAAAATGTTCATGTGCAGTCAAGATATAACGTATTAATGCATAAACAATAGTAAACGTTTGCCAAAGTTTGTCCACTCTAATAAGTAAATAGTCCATACTTTGTATCAGTGACTGGCAAAAATCAAGGTTGGAAATTTTTTTTTTTTTTTAGAAAAAAAAAAAAAGCAGCAATTACTGATCTCGTCACATGATAATATCAGATTGCACAAGTACACACCACAGGTTATGACAAATTAGATGACTGTGTGACAACTTTTCAGCACAGGTTCACATTTCCAAAGTATTACAAATTCGCTTCTTTTTTCTGACAGCCAATAGTGTGTTGCTTGAGCCAGTGCTATTTGAATCCTACCTTGGTGAGTATCGCCACAATCTCAGACCCATTTATTTATTTATTTATTTCTGTCGAGGCATGTAAAACGCAAGACATCAGTCAGACGATCCTCTGTTCTGTTTGCGAGGTATAAAACGCCCCCAATTCCTTATTCCTTGTGCATTGTATCTCTGATTGCATGCTGATTGGTTCTCAATTCTCATGCACACAGAACCCCTCTCCGTGACTTAAGCCATCTGAGTGAGTTGTAGGCTGGTTAGACAGAGTTGCTGTATGTCCTGTTACTTGACTGCTGGTCAAGGAGATACTCCAAGACTGCCTCAAACTCTCTAAGGTTATGTAAATGAAGTCTGCCACTGTAAATCCTTGGAAAAGACTTGTAGAGTGGCAGGGCCTTAAAGCTTGCGTAGATACTCAGACTGAAGGAATACTATCACAAAATCAAATTGTTCTTTACTTTTCCTCCAGTTATGTCATTCTGTGCAGATAAAGCAGCTGGCATTGTTACTGGCACTGAGCCACAATGTCACTCCACATTTGAACACGAAACTCACTGAATACAAAACTACTTGTTTCATTGATGACAATAGGAGCTATCCAGAGAAAATGCAAATATGCAGTTCTTGGAAGTGATATGTACATATAGAGGATGAGTTTAAAAAAAACACCCTGCAATGATTAGTGTTGACATTCTGAATAATGCTAAGATGAGCTAAAAGTTTTTAAACTTTCAATTACATTTTTAATGTTCAAACTATAATATATGTATATGCTGTTATTCTTGATATTTAGATGAGCGTGATAGCCCTTAACTCTATATGAAGCTTTTACCATTTGGTTGTAAGCTTTTTTTTTTTTTTAATATCATTCCTTTTTAAAGTTAGTTTGAATCATTTTAAAGATGACAGAAAATATATATTTTAAAGATCGTGCAGGCAGGTTTTCACAGAGAATAGGCTGAAAGTTAATGCATTAAGCCATGTCAAAAGTATTAGATATTAAATTTTATATATAGGTAAGATTTAATGGTATAATTCCTCTGTAAAGTGATTATTTGATATAAAAATGCTGTAGGAGAAAAATTATAAAAAATTAATAGCCAAGAATTGACATTTTCTAAGCTTGGTCCATTCATATCATAACTTTTTCTAAAGAATGTAAATGAAAGAATCTGCATTTCTCAGTAACATATTTTTCAGTGTCAAAAAAGGAAATTGTACATAAGGAAATTGGCAAATTCAAGTTGAGTTTGAAATATGCAAGATAGAAATACAGAAAGTATTCAGACCCCCTTCAATTTTTCACTCTTTGTTATATTGCAGCCATTTGCTAAAATCATTTAAATGCATTTTTTTCATCATTAATGTACACACAGCACCCCATATTGACAGACAAAAAAAAAGAATTTTTGAAATTGTTGCAGATTTATTAAAAAAGAAAAACTGAAATATCACACGGTCCTAAGTATTCAGACCCTTTGCTCAGTATTTAGTAGAAGCACCCTTTTGAGCTAATACAGCCATGAGTCTTCTTGGGAAAGATGCAACAAGTTTTTCACACCTGGATTTGGGGATCCTCTGCCATTCCTCCTTGCAGATCCTCTCCAGTTCTGTCAGGTTGGATGGTAAACGTTGGTGGACAGCCATTTTTAGGTCTCTCCAGAGATGCTCAATTGGGTTTAAGTCAGGGCTCTGGCTGGGCCGTTCAAGAACAGTCACATAGTTGTTGTGAAGCCACTCCTTCGTTATTTTAGCTGTGTGCTTAGGGTCATTGTCTTGTTGGAAGGTAAACCTTCGGCTCAGTCTGAGGTCCTTAGCACTCTGGAGAAGGTTTTTGTCCAGGATATCCCTGTACTTGGCCGCATTCATCTTTCCCTCGATTGCAACCAGTCGTCCTGTCCCTGCAGCTGAAAAACACCTCCACAGCATGATGCTGCCACCGCCGTGCTTCACTGTGGAGACTGTATTGGACAAATGATGAGCAGTGCCTGGTAATCTTTTTATCATAAAACAAGAAAGCCCTATATAACTTTAAAATTGTTGCTGTTTAATTAGTTACGAGTCCTTTACTGTTACGTATTGCATTATTTTATAATTTTATGGTGATTGAAGAAATCTGTAAATTGCCTTTGTTGAGAATGCTGACTCCTTTCTCTTTTTTTTAGTTCAAGGGGTACACCATATAAATACTCGCATTCTAGATTATTTTGTATATAAAATTATGAAACATTTCTTTTTTTCCCATAAAAAAGTAATTGTATTCTTATTTCTTAACATAGTGTTGAGCTTTAATTTCAGGAGAAAATTAAATAATTAATTCTTTACTATTTAAGTATACTCCGTACTTAAATCTTGTTTTTTTATTATGGTGTTAAGTAGAGCTGATTGGAATTGATAGTGTCATTGTTTTAACTAATTACAAGATTGCCTAAATGCAGTCCTGCTTATCAGGTTCTCAACAAGTGACTCCTTGTAATACCCACCAAACGGATTTGGGTAGTTGCAAAACATCTTTCAGGAAATGATGTTTATCAGCTTGTTTACTTCAAGTTTCTGGATTTTATAACTGACTTTTATGTTAGAAATATTCAGTTGACAAATGGCCTAAGCAAATATGTACTTTCCTTTAAAAAGTAGTACAAATAAAAGTATTTATTTGGTTAACTATTCTAAAATGATGACTGGTAATGTGGAGTAATAGTTAAGGCTTTGATTTTAAACCCTGAGATTGTGGGTTCAAATTCAGCTGCTTATACTGTTGGGCCATGACCAAGTCACTCTGCTCCAATAGAAAAAACTAAAGAAATGTAACCAATTTTATCTCAATTGTTGTAAGTTACCTTGGATAACGCATCAGCCAAGTATATAAATGTGAAATACTGTATATTACTGACTTCCATATACACAAAAAAAAAATGGCAGGAAATATTTTTTGTGATTTTGGGAGTAACAACAAAAATATTTCTGTTACTGCTTCTTAAGATTACCGGGTCCTTAAATGTATAGCCCAAGGGCAGCACCTTAAAAATAGCAAATGTGTCCCAAAAAAAAAAAAAAAAAAATCCTTGTTTTTGAATTAGACAAAATAACATACACCAAAGGTTGGGATGTCCAAGCAAAAGGGTTAGTTAAATCCCATCAAAGCTCGGGTTGTCCTCTCGAGAGATATTACAAAGAATGGGTATATACCATTACATAAATAACGGGGGATGGGTCCCCCTAGAGATTTTACAGCCAATGAACCCTGGAGTAAATGTGGCTGGCAATAAATGAGTGAACAACACAGCTAGAACCTGTAGCTCTAGGACCCCTAAATTGTAGTATTGTCTGCCTGCTGATACCAGAGTAGTCTCATCAGTCTCAGCCTTTAAATTAAAGCTGAAGAATCACTATTTTAGTGCCCCATTCTTTTTCTAAGGTTACTAATTTTTTATTTTAGTATTTAGTAGTTAATGTTGTAGTTTCTGTGTGTGTGTGTGTGTGTGTTTGTATATGTGTATATATATTGTGGAGTACAGCCCGGACACAGACAGATAGACATGATGGTTTTACCACACACACATTTATTTATACTATTTATATTCACAAAAGTAAGCACAACCCAGTGCCGCAGCACCAATCGCCCCTCAAGTCCAGGCCATCTCACTATGCCTTTCACTGTCTCTGGTCCGTCTCCACTCCTCTCCTCCGAGCTCTTTCCTCTTCCACCCGACTCTAGCCCTCGAATGGTGAGAGGCGGCCCCTTTTACCCATACCTGGACGAGCTCCAGGTGCTTCCTGATAAGCATCCGCCGACACTCCCCTGTGTGGCGGAAGCACCGGCTGTGTACCCAGAAGCACTCTGGGTGTCCCCGATCCTCTCCCCAAGGCACTTCTGGGTGTGGCAGAAGTGCTGAGGTCCAGGGCTCTCTAGGCATTGGGGCGCCCCCTGCCAGCGACTACGGGCCCCTACAGGGTTGAGCCTTCCAAGCTCTGTACCCGTGGTCCCCAAAGCAACCAGGACGGTCGCCCCCACATGGTCAGGGGAAGGCGCAAGCCCTCTCCGGTCCTCTTGGGCATCCCGGCCGGGTCGCCACCCCAGCCATCTCTGACACACACACAAACATATACACAGTGGTGCTTGAAAGTTTGTGAACCCTTTAGAATTTTCTATAGTTCTGCATAAGTATGACCTAAAACATCATCAGATTTTCACTCAAGTCCTAAAAGTAGATAGAGAGAAACCAGTTAAACAAATGAGACAAAAATATTATACTTAGTCATTTATTTATTAAGGAAAATGATCGAATATTGCATATTTGTGAGTGGCAAAAGTATGTGAACCTTTGCTTTCAGTCTCTCTCTCTCTATCTATCATATATACATATATATATATATATATATATAATATATATAGAGAGAGAGAGAGAGATACAGTGGTACCTCGGTATACGTCTGCTTTGGAATAAGTCCAACTTGGTGTACGTCCTGTTTAGAGGCGAAATATTTTGCTTGGTATACGACCTTTGTTTGGAATACGACTCGTGTGCTAGAACAACACGTGTGGTATACCCGGCGTGCGCCTTCAAAAAAAAAAAGTTTTAACCTGTACAGTAATCCCTCATTATATCGCGCTTCGACTTTCGCAGCTTCACTCTATCGTGGATTTTATATGAAAGCATAACTAAATATATAACGCGGATTTTTCGCTGCTTTGCGGGTTCTGTGAACAATGTCTTTTTACTTCCTGTTCCTACATGCTTCCTCAGTTGGCTTGCCCAGTTGATTTCATACAAGGGACGCTATTGGAGGATGACTGAGAAGCTAACCAATCAGACCACGCAGTTAAGTTCTCCTGACTGAGAAGCTAACCAATCGAAGCATGCAGTTAAGTTCCTGCGTGCTGAATACAGTGTTAACCAGGAAGTCTCATCTCGCTCATTCAGCATCAACGTGTTTCGCTGTGTAAAGAGTTAACTTTTGTGCTCTTTTGTATTTATCTTTGTGCATAGTCAAGCCCTTCATTATAGCTCCAAAACGATCTGCTACTACTTCAGGGGCCGTGCCCAAGCGCAAACCGAAGATGTTAACGATTGCCAATAAGGTAAACGTTTTGGATTTGTTGAAGGCTACGATTCTTTTTATTTAAAAAGTAGGAAAGGAATATAAGATCTACGGCCGCAGTGTCCTTTTAACCAGGGTGCAAAACGAGTTGTAAGTGGATGTAATAAGGCAGTAGTCTGGATGGAATCTGCTTTAGGGCTTTGGATTGAAGACTGCCAGAAGAAGAACAACGGCAGTGTTTCACATTTGCCTGAAGAGGCTCCTTTGGAAGAGCTGTAACGCTCTCCTTTGTTGTGCAGTAAAATTAAACTCATTGTTATCGAACAAGTCATTTTCATTTATTTCATCTAATTGCTTTTGTATTTATGTATTTTAGTATTAAGCAGTGTTTAAATTATTTTATACAACCCCATCAATGTATAATATGCCAATAACAATAGGATTTTTTTTCATGGGAACGAATTAATCATTTTCCCATTATTTCTTATGGGAAAAATTTGTTTGGTATAAGTCCTGTTTGGATCTGGAACGGATTAAGGACGTATACCAAGGTACCAATATATATATATATATAAAAAAAATAAAGTTGGGACACTATACAAATCGTGAATAAAAACTGAATGCAATGATGTGGAGGTCCCAACTTCTAATATTTTATTCAGAATAGAACATAAATCACGGAACAAAAGTTTAAACTGAGAAAATGTATCATTTTAAGGGAAAAATATGTTGATTCAGAATTTCATGGTGTCAACAAATCCCAAAAAAGTTGGGACAAGGCCATTTTCACCACTGTGTGGCATCTCCCCTTCTTCTTACAACACTCAACAGACGTCTGGGGACCGAGGAGACCAGTTTCTCAAGTTTAGAAATAGGAATGCTCTCCCATTCTTGTCTAATACAGGCCTCTAACTGTTCAATCGTCTTGGGCCTTCTTTGTCGCACCTTCCTCTTTATGATGCGCCAAATGTTCTCTATAGGTGAAAGATCTGGACTGCAGACTGGCCATTTCAGTACCCGGATCCTTCTCCTACGCAGCCATGATGTTGTGATTGATGCAGAATGTGCTCTGGCATTATCTTGTTGAAAAATGCAGGGTCTTCCCTGAAAGAGATGTCTGGATGGGAGCATATGTTGTTCTAGAACCTGAATATATTTTTCTGCATTGATGGTGCCTTTCCAGACATGCAAGCTGCCCATGCCACACGCACTCATGCAACCCCATACCATCAGAGATGCAGGCTTCTGAACTGAGCGTTGATAACAACTTGGGTTGTCCTTGTCCTCTTTGGTCCGGATGACATGGCGTCCCAGATTTCCAAAAGAACTTGAATCGTGACTCGTCTGACCACAGAACAGTCTTCCATTTTGCCACACTCCATTTTAAATGATCCCTGGCCCAGTGAAACGCCTGAGCTTGTGGATCTTGCTTAGAAATGGCTTCTTCTTTGCACTGTAGAGTTTCAGCTGGCGGCGGATGGCACGGTGGATTGTGTTCACTGACAATGGTTTCTGGAAGTATTCCTGAGCCCATTCTGTGATTTCCTTTACAGTAGCATTCCTGTTTGTGGTGCAGTGTCGTTTAAGGGCCCGGAGATCACGGGCATACAGTACGGTTTTACAGCCTTGACCCTTACGCACAGAGATTGTTCCAGATTCTCTGAATCTTGGATGATGTTATGCACAGTTGATGATGATAGATGCAAAGTCTTTGCAATTTTTCGCTGGGTAACACCTTTCTAATATTGCTCCACTATCTTTCTGTGCAACATTGTGGGAATTGGTGATCCTCTACCCATCTTGGCTTCTGAGAGACACTGCCACTCTGAGAAGCTCTTTTTATACCCAATCATGTTGCCAATTGACCTAATTAGTGTTAATTGGTCTTCCAGCTCTTCGTTATGCTCAAATTTACTTTTTCCAGCCTCTTATTGCTACTTGTTCCAACTTTTTTGGGATTTGTTGAAATCCGTTGAAATTTTAAATCAACATATTTTTCCTTTAAAATGATACATTTACTCGGATTAAACGTTTGATCTGTCATCTACGTTCTATTACAAATAAAATATCGACATTTGCCATCTCCACATCATTGCATTCAGTTTTTATTCACAATTTGTTTAGTGTCCGAACTTTTTTGGAATCCGGTTTGTATATATAATATATACCTGTGTATATATATATATATATTGTCACAAGAATGACCCATACTCAGATAAAGGTTTGGGGCAGCCACTCGTATAATCTGGTTTCCTGGCTACAAAATCGTTTTGTAGAAATACAGAGCACTGAAGTGCATACAACCGAGTCCAAAACAAGACTGAGAGAAAAGGGGAAAATGGCAGGCTTTTAAAGGGGAAGACAGGAGGTGAGGTCATAAGGTTAGGGCATGCGTTCATCGCTCATTGGATCAGGCCCGGACGTGACATCAGGGGGGCCGGAGCTGGTAAGGTCTGTTTCCATTTGTTCGGTCCCGGAAGTGATGTCAAGAGAGCCAGGTGGAGTCTCCCAGGAATGGTCTACAGGGAAGTGAGAAAAAGAGTCAGTGCACTCTGCCCCATCCCGGCATGCCTCGGAACTGCCTTCATTTAAGCCCTTTAGCTGCCTCCCATGCGCACGTGTGTGACATATATATATTATATATATATATATATATATATAAGGAATACCAGAATCGCCATGCAGCTTTGGGTCAATGATAAATGTTTTCACGAATTGAAAAAAAATAGGACGTACTGAGGGTGTGATTAATGCTTTTTGATTACTTGGCTTTTGAGAGGAATCTGTCATGGGAGGGACGAGAGAACGAATGAGAGGGGCAGGATGGAGCCAGGCAAGGAGGTGGGTATCTGGGCGAGGATAATAATGAAAGAAAAAAATTTGGACATAAGCGGCAGTAAGCTTTGTGCCATAGGAAGCAAGTTACTTGATCTATTCTATAACATTTCAGTAATTATTTACTGCTCTGATGCTGGTCTTTGTAAACATAAGTAATTATGATAGCAATTGACAAGAAGAATTCATAATTAATTGCAGATTTACAATATGAGGATTCCTCCACAGTGCCTCTTTCTTTTTCTGTCCAGCCGTTTTAGCTCTAGACCGTCCTTAAACTGTGAACCCATCATCAAGATATCAATGTTTTCGGTATCAGGGAAGCCTAAAACATTGAGATCCATTGAAAACTGGATCGAAATGTTTGACAAATCTAAAGCCTTCACTCATATCATATTTTTGTTTTATATATAAATAAATTTGGTAATCTTGCATTTAACAGTTATCAGATAATCAGTCTGGAATCTGTAGCTTTATAGAGCTGTATAAGTGTGTGTTTGTGTGTATAATACATAATTAGATTGAAATTAATCTTTGGTTTGGTGTTCATATTAGTAATGTCACAACCATACATTTTTTAAAATGTTGACCCTTCATACAGATATCCAGTACTGTGTTTCTAAGCTTTTATTGGCAAACATCAATTATATCTATATATCTATATCTATATCTATATAATATATATATATATATAATTTTAAATTTATAATTTTACTGTTTTTCAGTAAAAGCACTGTTTTACTATATTTTCTTTTATTTCCCCCAAATGTGCATATTTCCCTAGTTGTGTATGGTGCCATATATGGTGTATACAGCAGTATTCAGTAGTAAATAGGAGTTTATACAAATATATTTATTAAATTAATATTTATTTAAACAAATTCTGTTGGTTTGGTAATGTATGTATTAACTAAAATTCAGAAACTGTATTCAAATATGTTTTAGTTTGTATGTTATTCTTAAAACTGCACCCTCAATTTCCCATGCTTGAAACCAAATTTACATAGTTTTAAAAATTAATGTCAGTTGCTTGAAAATGTGCCTTGAATGCAGAACTGATTATCTTTGTCTCCTTTTCCACAGAGTAAATGCATGTGTAGATGTTGTGGTGACAGGAGTTGGACTCCTTCAGGCTCTTGCCCTAGAACCAGGAAAGGGACAAGACCATGAAATCCTGCATTCAAAAGAAGATCTGAAGGAAGCATTTCTGTATTATATGTCAAAAGGTGCAGCAGCTGAGCGCTTCTATTCTGATGAGGAGATGTTTCAAAGGATTGCACGGGCAGCCTCTGAGTATCCTGGTGCTCAGGTATCTTTTCTGCTATTGGAATGTTCTCTACAAATCT
Source organism: Polypterus senegalus (assembly GCF_016835505.1). Taxonomy (NCBI): domain Eukaryota; kingdom Metazoa; phylum Chordata; class Cladistia; order Polypteriformes; family Polypteridae; genus Polypterus; species Polypterus senegalus. The sequence goes on from NC_053165.1 coordinate 132,043,029, forward strand.
TTAACAGACCTGTGTAAAGGACGTATTCTAGTAAGCTGGGAAAGAAGTAAATTTATTTCAGTGAGCACAGAAAATAATGATCCATTGAAATGTGGAGGGTTATCCATTGACTTATCAGGTTTCAAAGTATCCAGTAAAGGTGGTTGAGAAAGTGGTAGAGAAAAAAATTGAGGATCAGGTGAAAGTTAGGTAGATAGACAGATAAACAGTCCAATATGACCCCCGTGACCCTGTGTTCGGATTCAACGGGTTGCAAGATGGATGGATGGATGGATGGATGTTTTCTGTAGTGGTTGTATATGGTCAGTTCTACAGAAGGTATTTAGCAAGGGGCAGTGGGAGAATGCCTGATCTGTATGTTGGACCGGCACTTGGTCAATAGTTTAACAACATTAATCTGCCCAAGCTTACTCTTCCTAACCATTGACATCTCCTCAGAGTTTGTTGGACCTCTGGTTGCAACCGGATGTTGGTTTCAGTTAGATTGATGGTCGTGACAGGAGCTTTATAATAAAAGCTGAGATGGCCATCTCAACTCATTATGGCCCTTCATCTCAAACACCCTACCCACCCCAAGCCAGGCATAATATACTGTAATCTCATTTTAGAGCGTGTGTGTTGGTACTATGTGAAAAAAGATTTTCTTATTTGGTGTTTTGTTCCCTTCACTGTCCCTACCTTTGTACATTTATTCACACTTTATTTTTGTTTCCCTGGAGGTATTGGACACTTGTCTCAAAAAATTTTTTTTTTTTTTTTTGCATAATGTATATTTTAAAGTGATTCAAGATTCATTTGGATTGTGTAGAAATCAGTTTCAGATATTAAATTTTAGTAAATAATTTGATAAAATAAGAGCTAGAAAAGGAAAAATTCAACCCAGACACTTTTTTTTTTTTTTTGTTTCTGCTCCTACATTTTTAACTTTATTTATATGTCATTTATATACATATAATTACCATCTTAGACTGTTATAATCATTTAACTGTGATGTTTAAAAATTGCTACTAACTTGTGTTTTTAATTGCATTGATATTTTTCTTCATTCAGTTTTAATATTTTATGCATGTATATTTAAAATGTGACTTTTTAGAGAAAGCTCCAGCTCAAACAAATGGTGTTATTGTTTTGCAGGGGGATTCCATGCAATATGGTAAAAGCTTACTTTTTAAAATTTATTTTTCAGACATTTTCCTCTTTCCAAATAATTGCATGTATCTACTGAAAATCCTGATTAATGTTTAATTGTTTACAGAAGTGTTTAATGAAAGAAATTTAAAACATGCATGATTGTTCAAATTAAGAATAATTTGGGAGGAAAAAAAACTTATAAACTAAACGTTTACATCTGCTACATCTGAATGGAAAATGTTTGATTTTAGTGATTTTTACTGGCAGGTATTTTGGACTGAATTTTAATGTATGGCCCAGACTCAAACTACGAGTAAAACCATACTTGCCCCTGCTTAAAAATGTAGAAACAACAATATAATACATGATGCAGTGTTGTTATAAAGTAGCTTAACAAATAAAGCAGTGGCAATAAACTATATCAATAAATATCTCTTATTAACATACAATATATATTAGACATAACTAGAAATGATGGGATGATGTTACGTATAGCTAATACCACACTACATGAGTTGTAGTAGAAGCAGATGTCAAATTTGATGACTACAGTTGCTGCTCAATATGCATGTCATTTTACTAAAGTAGAAATCACAGGAGTGGTCAGCTTTTAGAAGACCGGGAGACAACTTTCCAGCACACTTTCACATTTCCAAAGTATCGCAAGCTTGTCCTACTTTTCTTACAGCCAGTTGCATGCCGCCTACTGGAGCAAATGGCCATGCAAAAGATGTACAGTTACTGCAAGCTCAATCTCAATTTTGTCCATTTCTTTTTCTTTATAATATTCTATCATGGACTTTTAAAATATAAGACATCAGACCGACAAGCTTCTCTTTGGTGTGTGACAACCAAAACACACATGTTCCTTATCACTGCATTTATGTGCATTTTACTTATACTGAGTGGTCATTGGTTATCATCTTTCACATACACAGAGTCTGCCTCTGTGACTTAAAACAGAATCTGACTTGTTTGACTTTGTTGAGGTGGGTTGCAAAAGTCATGAAATGTGACAAGGCCTTAACTGTGCTGAAGAATTATCCGTCACGCTGCATCAGTAGTACAAGTTGATTGGTGGTTCATGTGTTTACATGGTGTAGTCTTAGTCACAGGTCAAGCAACATAGAGCAGACTATATGTAACTTAACAGATTAATGGCCTGAGGGTTTGCAAGGCTGTTGGAGTGCCATCAAATGCTAAGGTATTACTTGCTGGGTGAAAGCGGGACAGTTTGTTACTGATGTGAGTTGGGGAGGTTCTAAGGCAATGGAATATGCTTTCTTCAGAATCCTTTTTTGTGTAATGTCCCGTAGTCATTGAAGCCTGGGTAAATTGATGAATTGGGCCATTTTGGCCACCTACTACAGTCTGCCATTCCTGACTGAAAAGAAACTAGTCTGTATACTGTCCACTGTGCATTTGCAGAGGTTGATGAGAATGCAGGGTGTTGAACAGATTAGCGCTATTTAGCCCTTTCAGAAAAAGTGACAACACTGTTGTCTCCTTCATGAAATAGTTAGCACTGATGGACCATAAGAGATATTCAGAGATGTTGACCAGTAAGCAACTTAGAGCTACTATTTCAGCAACACCACTATATGATATTCCTCAACGGGTTCATTTATTTGGCAGATGCTAGGGGATGGAAATGGTTTTTGAACCATTCAGTGAGAACATTAACCTCCCCCCTACAAGCTTATCTTGTCAATGCACAATTGGTAATTAGAACCAGTACCAAATATGATGATAGTGTTTGTTTCTTGTTCGGTAACACAATCATTTGTAAACATCGAAAGCAGAAGTGAGCTGAGTCTAAATGCTCTAAGCTTCCCTATTGACTTCAGGAAGATGGTAATGCTGAATGTCAAGTCAAAACGGACCTTTTATTAAGGTCGATTACTGCTTTCTGGCTGTAGGAATTGTCCCCTCCATCAGTCTGTTTGACCCTTCAGGCAAACTAGTGTGCATACATTATTTCTAATATGAACAGTTTTGTACAAGTCCACAACTCTGCCATTACTATATGCCACAATCCAGTCTGAACAAAATAGAGAGGCACCTTTAGTGTTTATCAGATATACTAAAAGCTCCAGCCAGACTTTATTTGTTTTATTCTCTGGTAATTGCACATTTGCAATGTACAAACTGATTATCAGTAGTTTCTTATGTCTTTTCCTTAATCTCATTTATAATCCTGAACACTTCAACCTCTTCTGTTGGTGCAATCCATATACAGTAAATGAAAGATTACTCATTTATCATAATATAGTAGAAGTATTTTACCTGAAAGGGTAAACATTGACTGACTTATGTAAAAACTTAGGGGTTCCCTTATTCAGCTCTGGGATGTAGATCCCAATATGGTCTTCCAGAGTGCCTGGTCCCTATCTGAGGCCATCCAGTGTGGGTGACTCATAACCATGCAACACTTTACAGGGAGGCATACCAAGCTGCTCACGGAAGAGATTTGAAGCCTCCCTGAAATCATAAAACATCAGTGTCTTGATGTTGTGGAGCACCCAATCAATAGCTGTCCAAGCCCATCTTTGTTGGTGCTGTGCATGATGTGTTCTGGCCCATCTGTGTGTGGACATCTTAGTATAATCGATGGGGATCCAACAGTATGGACTGCTTCCTAAAATCATCACTGCTTGGGCATTCTACATGCTGTCTTATGGTAGTGTAACCCGTTGGATGGCATTCCAATGTGCGGTGATTAATGCGGAGCCACTTGATTCCTGCTTAAGTTCAAGTTCAAAGTTTGCACAGTAAGGAAACACATTTCCCTGTACAATGAAATTCTTTCTTTGCTGTCCAAGCCAAATGACAAAATCAACATATACAGATAAACATAAATAATAAATAGCAGATAAATTAAGTAAGAGGCAGCATAAAGTATAAAAACAGAATAGAATTGTAAAGTGTAATTGTGCAGGTGTGAACTTGTGAAGGACAAGTCAAGTACAGTTGTGGGTGGTCCAGGTGTGTGTGTGCCTCCACTCTGTGCTGTTGCTGGATGTCTCAAAGCGGGTGTAGAAAGTGTTACGATCATCCGGCAGACTGTCTGTGGAGCTGATTGTGCTGGTGGTGGTCTTGTAGTCTGTGATGTGCTGTAGGCCCTGCCACATACTTAGAATCAGCAGTAGAATAGATTTCTTCCAGCTTCTCTCTGTACTGCCTCTTGGCTGCTGTGATGGCTTTTCTTAGTCCGTACTTTGCAGCTTTGTACTCCGTCTCAGTGCCTGATCTAAATGCAAGAGAGTGGGCACGCAGCATGTGCATCCAGGGCTTCTGGTTGGGGAACTTCCTGACTGCTACTGTGGGCACGATGTTGTCAATACAGTTGGTAATGTACCCAGTTACCTACTCTGCATAGTCCTGCAAGCTGATAGAAGAGTTCTCTAGAGTGGCTGCAACCCTAAATGCATCCCAGTCTGTGTGAGCAAAACAGTCCTGCAGGGTGCTCGCAGTCTCTGGGGTCCAAAGCTTAACTTGCTTAATGATAGGATTTGTTTTTTTCAGTCTTTGTCTGTAGGCTGGGTACAGGAACAGAGATGTGGTCTGAGTCTCTGTCATATAGAGTGTCGGAGTGAAAGGCCTATAGCAGCACTAAAGTTATTTCCTTGTAGCATAGGGTTCTTCATCTTCCTCAGGATATCCCGATTATTGATGAAGTATACCCAAGCCACCACTCTGTTTGCGCTGATCTCTCTGTCAAGGTGGTTATGCATCATAAGATGCTTTCCAAGTGTCTGCATTGGGTTTTTTATCCAACATTACTGGACGTTTGCCCGTGATGAGATTCCCCATCATTTGTTTCTTTGAGCAGCTGATGTGGAGTCATTAAAGGAAGCCTGGCTGGGTGAGCTCAGAGTGCATAGTTGATGCTTTTTCTAATGTCCTAGTAAGAAGGACAGTGTCATTGGTGATGCTTAGGTGGCTCTGGTTCTGCCTGCTCATGTTTACTTCTGTATTAGTTAGGGCTGTCGGTTTCTTCTTAACTTGCTTGAACCTTCAGTGGAAATACGACTGCCATGCATCACAACCCAACAGAATCTCGCCACTGGTGCAGAAAGTATTTTGATGGGGGTGCAAATGTATGTCAAAATGAATAGAGCGGTATCAAAATACAGTACAATGT